>NC_092338.1:273383750-273683958 GCF_046630445.1 Rutidosis leptorrhynchoides | reverse complement strand
TACTTCCAAGTTTGCTAGCTTACTTCCAATCTTGTAAAGTGATCATCCAACCTCAAGAAATCTTTCTTATTTACAGTAAGATATCTTTCTAATACAAGGTAATACTCATATTCAAATTTGATTCAATTTCTATAACTTTAACAATCTTATTTCAAGTGGAAATCTTACTTGAACTTGTTTTTGTGTCATGATTCTGCTTCAAGAACTTTCAAGCCATCCAAGGATCCTTTGAAACTAGATCCATTTGTCTTTTTTCTAGTAGGTTTATCCATAAAACTTGAGGTAGTAATGATGTTCATAACATCATTCGATTCATACATATAAAGCTATCTTATTCGAAGGTTTAAACTTGAAATCACTAGAACATAGTTTAGTTAATTCTAAACTTGTTCGCAAACAAAAGTTAATCCTTCTAACTTGACTTTTAAAATCAACTAAACACATGTCCTATATCTATATAATATGCTAACTTAATGATTTAAAACCTGGAAACACGAAAAATACCGTAAAACCGGACATACGCCGTCGTAGTAACACCGCGGGCTGTTTTGGGTTTGATAATTAAAAACTATGATAAACTTTGATTTAAAAGTTGTTCTTCTGGGAAAATGATTTTTCTTATGAACATGAAACTATATCCAAAAATCATGATTAAACTCAAAGTGTAAGTATATTTTTCAAAATGATCATCAAGAGGTCGTTCTTTCGACTGAAATGACTACCTCTTACAAAAACGATTTGTTACTTATATTTTCGACTAAAACCTATAATTTTTCTGTTTATATTCATAAAATAGAGTTCAATATGAAACCATAGCAATTTGATTCACTCAAAATGGATTTAAAACGAATAAGTTATGGGTAAAACAAGATTGGATATTTTTTATTGTTGTAGCTAGGGGAAATATTGTAACAATTCTATACAAATCATATCCTAGCTAACTTATATTGTATTATACATGTATTCTAATATATTATGTAATCTTGGGATACCATAGACACGTATGCAAATGTTTTGACATATCATATCGACCCATGTATATATATTATTTGGAACAACCATAGACACTCTATATGCAGTAATGTTGGAGTTAGCTATACAGGGTTGAGGTTGATTCCAAAAATATATATACTTTGAGTTGTGATCTAGCATGAGACATGTATACATTGGGTCGTGGATTGATTCAAGATAATATATATCGATTTATTTCTGTACATCTAATTGTGGACAACTAGTTGTAGGTTACTAACGAGGACAGCTGACTTAATAAACTTAAAACATTAAAACTTATTAAAAATGTTGTAAATATATTTTGAACATACTTTGATATATATGTATATATTTTTTATAGGTTCGTGAATCGACCAGTGGCCAAGTCATACTTCCCGACGAAGTAAAAATCTGTGAAAGTGAGTTATAGTCCCACTTTTAAAAACTAATATTTTGGGATGAGAATACATGTAGTTTTATAAATGTTTTACGAAATAGACACAAGTAAATGAAACTACATTATATGGGTGAATGATCAAAGCCGAATATGCCCCTTTTTCTTGGTAACCTAAGAATTAGTAAACCGATCTACTAATTGACGCGAATCCTAAAGATAGATCTATTGGGCCTAACGAACCCCATCCAAAGTACCGGATGCTTTAGTACTTCGCTGTTGTTTTATCATGTCCGAAGGATTTCCCGGAATGATAGGGGATATTCTTATATACATCTTGTTAATGTCAGTTACCAGGTGTTCTCCATATGAATGATTTTTATCTCTATGTATGGGATGTATATTGAAATATGAAATCTTGTGGTCTATTATTATGATTTGATAATATATAGGTTAAACCTATAACTCACCGACATTTTTGTTGACGTTTTAAGCATGTTTATTCTCAGGTGATTATTAAGAGCTTCCGCTGTTGCATACTAAAATAAGGACAAGATTTGGAGTCCATGCTTGTATGATATTATGTAAAAACTGCATTCAAGAAACTTATTTTTGATGTAATATATTCTTATTGTAAACCATTATGTAATGGTCGTGTGTAAACGGTATATTTTAGATTATCATTATTTGATAATCTACGTAATGCTTTTTAAACCTTTATAGATAAAATAAAGGTTATGCTTGCTTTAAAAATGAATGCAGTCTTTGAAAAACGTCTCATATAGAGGTCAAAACCTCGCGACGAAATCAATTAATATGGAACGTTTATAATCAATATGAACGGGACATTTCAGTTGGTATCCGAGCGTTGGTCTTAGAGAACCAGAAAATTGCATTAGCGTGTCTTACCGAGTTTGTTAGGATGCATTAGGGAGTCTGGACTTCGATCGTGTTTTTCTTCAAAAACGATTGCTAAACATTTTTTGTTGGAAACTATATATTATTAACATGTAAATATTATGTGATATATTAATCTCTTAACGTGTTTGATATTGTGTGATAGATGTCTACCTCTAGTACAAATCCCATTGATTTACCTAATAATAATGAAGAGTCGAATATATTTTGGGAAGATTCACAAATTCCCGAAGAGGAACCGGAAGAGGATGAACCGGAAGAGGAGGAACCGGAAGAAGAGGAACCAGAAAAGGAGGAATCAGAAGAGGAACTAGAAGAAGAGGTTCCGGAGGAAGAAATATTGGTACATATAGTAAATTGATTAAATAAAAGAAAATCCTCAACCAACGGACCAAAGTTAATAATGGTCAATGGTGTTTCCGCCGAAGACGCAAAATATTGGGAAGATTACCAATTTTCCGATGAATCGGATCCCGATGAGGACTCTGATGATGTTATAGAAATTACCTCGACCCAATTTAATAAAGCGAAAGAAAATAATAAGAGAAAAGGTATAAAAATAGAGAAACCCGATTCCATCCCCGATGAACTTTATATGTATCGACAACATCCGTATTTCCTAAAATGTAACAATGACCCGAGAACCTCTAAACCACCAGGTTTCTCTAAACCATTGTGGAAAACTATGGCTCGTATTAGAGGAACACCATATATTCCTAAAAAATTAGGAAAACGAACCAAGTCCGAAGAAGAAGAAACCAGCGATTCAGATTAGAGGGTTGTAATCATGTTGTATATTACATGTATTGTAGTGTGCTTGTACTTTTATGTTCTATGTAAAAAAAAATTGCTTGTATTATTTGTTAATTATCTTTTACGAATCTAATCCTTGTCTATTTTACAGTATAAAAACAAAATGGACGTTAAAGGTAGACAACCGAATATTTTAGAAGACCTACCAGAGGATATGATTGAGGAAATCTTGTCTAGAGTCTGTCAGAATTCATCAGCACATTTAGTTATGGCGAATTAACTTGTCAAACATTTGAAAGACTTTCCAGAAATGCCTTAGTTTATAAAAGGCTTTCCTTTGATAGGTGGGGTATATCACATTGAGGAGACCGTAAGTTACGCCGTGTTTTCTTTAAAGCATTAAATGCGGGGAACCCAATGCAATTTTACGCTACGGGTTAAGAACCTATTTTGACTCAACATATCCCAACATAGGATTTCGTGAATTAGAAAAAGCTTCTAACATGCAACATAAAGAAGCATGTTATGCTTACGATGTTCGCTTCTTACCGAAGTGAGAAAAAGAACATCGGACTGCAGCTTTTAAATAAGACCTTCCCACAAGTGAGGGATTCAGTAGTTGGGGTGAGAAACAAGGTTTTTAGATTATTACGGGGCTGTTGGACATTACGAAACCCTCGTCCTTTTGACGACATTACAACATGCTGCCTAGCCAATGGTCATAATGGTTATTTTCTACAAGACCAAGAATGGGAAGTCATCTTAGTAAAATCAGAATGCATGACTTGTTTCTGGACTTATGAATTACGTGTCTTTATTTCCTTTGCTGAACAACTTGCGTATTAACTAGGTTTATCTTCAAAACTGTCATGTATCAAAGTGTACTATATTTCATGTTATATGTAATATAGCGAAGTTGTAAGTTTGAAGAATATTTGTATGTGATATATTTGTAACAACCCAACCCGTTATCCAACCGAAACTGCTTAAATTTGTTTTTTTAAACAGTCCAGTTTCAGGCATATGGAGCGCCACTCCATATAGGGGCGCGCCGCTCCAAAGTATCCTGTCCACTTTCTTTTTTATGCTCGTTCGTAAAACACGTTCCGCAACACTTTTAAATGAAACAATTTATCATAACACGTCAATATAAGTAAAACTAAGAGTTTCCCACAATAAAATCGAGTTTTACAGCACCGGGCCCACGTCGACCCAAATTACGACAAAGTGACCATTTCGACCCATTTTAGTTTAATACAAAACATAGACCGAGCATGGCGATTGGGAATACGCTACCCAATCCTAATCAAATCCAACATCACATCTTCTAAAGCAAACTACGCAAGTCCACTAGTCCCGCACACTTACCCAAGCCATCCTCCACGCAAATCTATAAAAATATAAACAACGAGAGGGTAAGCTAACGCTTAGTGAATGCAATAATTATACCCATACATATATAATATACCTACTTGCAAACACTTACTCACATACCGCATACATGCTAGCAACACAATTAGCTTATCATCACAAGTACAAAGCTATAACCTTTAATATCACAAGCTAGCAAAACAATAGCATATATATAACCCGAACAATATAATATGCTACACTACAACACAATAACTATGGTTAACCAATCGAACGAGGGAACGGTGTTTAAAGACCGTCGGAGTTCATAACAACCATTAGTGCATTTAACACTTGTTACACTAATCCCACGGGTGGCATCTTAACACGTCGATACTTCACCCTGGGTGGCGTCTTAACACGTCGACACTTCACCCCGAGTGGTGTCTTAACACTTCGATACTTCACTCTTCATTTTACTTGAGGTGGCATCTTAACACGTCGATACTTCACCTCGAGTGGCGCCTTAACACATCGGCACTTCACCCGTTAATCACTTGGAGTGGCATCTTAGCACATCGATACTTCACTCCGGGTGGTGTCTTAACACATCGACACTTCACCCCGGGTGGCGTCTTAACACATCGACACTTCACCCGTCATATTACTTTGAGTCATGTCTTAGCACATCGACACTTCACTCGTCACGTGAAATGTGGTGTCTTAGCACATCGACACTTCACATCTCACGCTACAATAAATAGATACATTATATATCTACGCATATAATTATTCCACTCACCTCGTGAACTCGAGCATTACAAACCATGCGCGAAATCCCCACCACATGCGACCGAGCAAGATTTTAGCTATAATACGCATATAGGTATACACATAATCAACATACAACCTCATTTGGACTCTCGACCCGCCCGAATGAACAACAAGTGCACAATATACCCTTTTGCACTTTTAACGCTACCCGAAGGTCTAAAACTAACGAGACTAGTTCCCGCGTTCTCGAAATACCCAAATATGTCAACTTTAACCTTTAAACGCATACTAGCTCATATTTTACACAAAACCCATTCCATGGTTGACCAAGTTTGACTTTATTGCTAAAACACCAAATTTTATCCTAAAATCACTTCTCGCGAGTAATTACATCAAAAGCATCATTTAACACTTAACAAAAGCGTTTAACATCCAATTAATCTCAATTAGTGTCATCCTCAATTTTGACCCAATTCAAATTGTTCATTTTGACCAAAGTCATAAAAACTCCCCAAAATCACTAATGACTAGTGATTATATTTCCAAGACAACCACTAACACTTAAATCAAGTATTTACCTACTTGATTTACCAAAACTTGACTTAAAACTTAATTTAACACCGAATCAAGCTTACTTGTCCCGAAATACCCATTTGACCCGTTTTGACCTAAATTAGGGTTTACACCCAAAAACCAAGTCAACACAAGTGTTCTAACGTTTAACCAACACACGCAAGACCCAAACTCATAATTTCATCACTCGAAACCCTAAGTCACCCATTCAGGCTTACTTACTTGAATCTTACCCAAAACCCCCAAATTTCACAATAAAATAGGTTTATAACACTAACTAACATAAACCCTAACTCAAAGAATAATCTTAACAATGAAATTCGGATTTAGAATTTACCATAACAATCAAAACGTAGCCGAGAACGAAAGGAACAACTTTAACACTCGAGCTTTCGATCGATTCAAGCTTCTTCTTCTTCAAAACCCCAAATCTCTCCTTAGAAATCTCTCTCTCTCTCTCTAAGATAAGATGAAAGAGATGTGTGGATGCTAAAATGATCCAAAAGTGGATCTAAAACTGCTCTAAGTGCCACAAATCCGTCCACAAGTGAAAGGACCAAAGTACCCCTCATTTAACCCTTTAAAAATGCTGAAAATTGCATCGGATGCAATCGGACCGCCGCTCCAAAGGGTGGAGCGCCGCTCCAACCTTCAGGTCAGTTTTCAGCAACTTGTTTCGGCCATAACTTTTTGACCGTAGCTCCGTTTTGGATGAATCAAATATCGTTGGAAACGTAATAAGATTTTATTTCCAATGGTAAGGCTTTAAAACATCAACTCAAACTTTATTTGGGGTTGAAAAGGTACGTACACACCTTGTGACTTAAACAACGTCCAGTTTTCCTTCGACGTTCGAGCAAGCAACACGTACATGCTTCGTACACTTCATACACACATCGTACACCATAATTACATTTTGTAGAATAAATATTGGGTCTTACAATATTATTATAATCAGTTTTTCATATGGAATTATAGTAGTTGAATTGTATATTAGCTACTAAGTATGAACTTAACGGGTAGGTAGTACTCGAATTTAAACTTATAAAACGCTAATATGAAGAAAAAGCTTTTATAAATGAGTTCATATTATGCTACGAAATACTATTGACTACTCTTAATATTCTGTATGATTAACTCAATTCAATTGGCTATTTTGAAGGAAATGGCACCGACTACTCGACACACCATGAATATGAGCGAAGAGGAATTTCGTACCTTTCTTGCTGCAAACATAGCCACAGTACAGGCTGCGCTACATACCAACAATAACTCTGAATCTAGCAATGCAGCTAACGGTGCGAGAAATCGTGTAGGATGCTCCTACAAAGAATTCACTGCCTGCAAACCTTTGGAATTTGATAGAACCGAATGACCAATTGAATTGAAACGGTGGACCGAGAAAGTCAAATCGGTGTTTACCATAAGTAAGTGTACTGAAGAGGACAAAGTTAAGTACGCTACGCATACCTTCACAGGTACTGCGTTAACGTGGTGGAACACCTATCTTGAACAGGTAGGACAAAATGCTGCTTACGTACTACCGTGGTTGGCATTCAAGCAATTGATGAACGAGCAGTATCGTCCTAGAAACGAAGTCAATAAACTCAAGGCAGAACTTAGAGAGTTACGAACACAAGGGTTCGACGTTACCACATATGAATGGCGATTCACAGAATTGTGCCTATTGTGTCCGGGAACATTCGAAGATGAAGAAGAGAAGATCGACGCGTTTGTAAAAGGGTTACCAGTAAGGATTCAAGAAGATGTAAGTTCACACGAGCCCGCTTTTATACAGAAGGCAAGTCGAATGGCTCATAAACTCATAAATCAGATTGAGGGAAGAATTAAAGAGCAGGCGACCGAAGAAGCCAACACGAAACAACTCAAGAGGAAGTGGGAGAAAAACGGTGACAAGAGTCACTAATACAACAACAACAACAATTACAACCACAATCGCAACAACTATCCCAACAACCACAACAACAATCGCAACAATAACCGCAATCCTAACAATAACTACAACAAACATCCCAACAACAACAATAACTACAACAACCGTTTCAACAACAATAACAATCCCAACAACAACCTCAATAACAACAACGGCAATAAAAACCAAAAACAGCCATGTCACAGGTGTGAAGAAAATCATCAGGGGTTTTGCACGACATTTTGCAACAGGTGTAAAAAAATGGTCATAGCGCGACAAAGTGTGAGGTCTACGGACCAAAGTTTAATAGAACCAAAGGAACAAATAATGTCGGAAGAAGTAATGCTGAAACGAATAGTGTCGGAGCAAGTAATACCAACCCTGTTTGTTATAAATGTGAAAAACGGGCTACATTATTAGAAATTGCCCGAATCAGGGAAATACTAATGGGCAGGGCCGTGGAAGAGTTTTCAATATTAATACGTTTCTTATTGACGATAAATCTTCTTATGTTTTATTTGATTCGGGTGCGGATAGAAGCTATATGAGTAGAGAATTTTGTGCTAAATTAAGTTGCCCATTGACGCCTTTGGATAATAAATTTTTACTCGAAATAGCAAATGGTAAATTAATTTCAGCAGATAATATATGTCGGGATAGAGAAATTAAACTGGGTGATGAAACGTTTAAGATTGGTTTAATACCAGTTGAGTTAGGGAGTTTTGATATAATAATTGGCATGGACTGGTTAAAGAAGGTGAGAGCAGAGGTCGTTTGTTACAAAAACGCGATTCGCATTATGCGTGAAAAAGGAAAACCTTTAATGGTGTACGGAGAAAAGAACAACGCGAAATTAAATCTTATTAGTAGTTTGAAGGCGCAAAAGCTAATAAGAAAAGGTTGTTACGTCATTCTAGCACACACGAGGAAGTTAAACCTGAAGAAAAGAACATCAGTGATGTTCCCGTCGCAAAAGAATTCCCGATGTATTTTCGAAAGAATTACCGGGATTACCCCCACATCGATCCGTTGAATTTCAAATAGACCTTGTACCAGGAGCTGCACCAATAGCTCGTGCTCCATACAGACTCGCACCCAACGAAATGAAAGAATTATAAAGTCAGTTACAGGAACTTTTAGAGCGTGGTTTCATTCAACCAAGCACATCACCATGGGGAGCTCCTGTTTTGTTTGTCAAGAAGAAAGATGGTACATTCAGGTTGTGTATCGACTACTGAGAGTTGAACAAACTTACCATCAAGAACTGCTACCCACTACCGAGAATCGATGAATTATTTGATCAACTACAAGGTTCGTCTATTTATTCGAAGATTGATTTACGTTCTGGGTATCATCAAATGCGGGTGAAGGAGGATGATATTCCAAAGACTGCTTTTAGGACGCGTTACGGTCATTACGAGTTTATAGTTATGCTGTTTGGATTGACGAACGCACCAGCTGTGTTCATGGACCTCATGAACCGAGTGCGTGGGCCATATCTTGACAAGTTTGTCATTGTTTTCATCGATGACATACTTAATTACTCTAAGAATGATCAAGAGCATGAAGAACATTTAAGAAAAGTGCTAGAGTTGCTGAGAAAAGAAAAACTGTACGGTAAGTTTTCAAAGTGTGCATTTTGGTTGGAAGAAGTTCAATTCCTCGGTCACATAGTGAACAAAGAAGGTATTCAGGTTGATCCAGCAAAGATTAAAACCGTTGAGAAATGGGAAACCCCAAAAACTCCGAAGCATATACGCTAATTTTTAGGACTAGCTGGTTACTACAGAAGGTTCATCCAAGATTTTTTCCATAATAGCAAAACCCTTGACTGCATTAACGCATAAAGGGAGGAAATTTGAATGGAAGGATGAACAAGAGAAAGCGTTTCAATTGTTAAAGAAAAAGTTAACTACGGCACTTATATTGTCATTACCTGGAGGGAATGATGATTTTGTGATATATTGTGACGCTTCAAAGCAAGGTCTCGGTTGTGTATTAATGCAACGAATGAAGGTAATTGCTTATGCGTCAAGACAATTGAAGATTCACGAGCAGAATTATACGACGCATGATTTGGAATTAGGCGCGATTGTTTTTGCATTAAAGACTTGGAGGCACTACTTATATGGGGTCAAAAGTATTATATATACCGACCACAAAAGTCTTCAACATATATTTAATCAAAAAACAACTGAACATGAGGCATCGCAGGTGGATTGAATTGTTGAATGATTACGACTTTGAGATTCGTTACCACTCGGGGAAGGTGAATGTGGTAGCCGACTATTTGAGTAGAAAGGACAGAGAACCCATTCGAGTAAAAGCTATGAATATAATGATTCACAATAACCTTACTACTCAAATAAAAGAGGCGCAACAAGGAGTTTTAAAAGAGGGAAATTTAAAGGATGAAATACCCAAAAGATCGGAGAAGCATCTTAATATTTGGCAAGACGGAACCCGGTATAGGGCTGAAAGGATTTGGGTACCAAAATTTGGAGATATGAGATAAATGGTACTTAGAGAAGCTCATAAAACCAGATACTCAATACATCCGGGAATGGGGAAGATGTAAAAGGATCTCAAGAAACATTTTTGGTGGCCAGGTATGAAAGCCGATGTTGCTAAATACGTAGCAGAATGTTTGACGTGTTCTAAGGTCAAAGCTGAGCATCAGAAACCATCAGGTCTACTTCAACAACCCAAAATCCCGGAATGGAAATGGGAAAACATTACCATAGATTTCATCACTAAATTGCCAAGGACTGCAAGTGGTTTTGATACTATTTGGGTAATAGTTGATCGTCTCATCAAATCAGCACACTTCCTGCCAATAAGAGAAGATGAAAAGATGGAGAAGTTAGCACGTCTGTATTTAAAGGAAGTTGTCTCCAGACATGGAATACCAATCTCTATTATCTCTGATAGGGATGGCAGATTCATTTCAAGATTCTGGCAGACATTACAGCAAGCATTAGGAACTCGTCTAGACATGTGTATTGCCTATCATCTACAAACTGATGGGCAGAGCGAAAGGATGATACAAACGCTTGAAGACATGCTACGAGCATGTGTTATTGATTTCGGAACCAGTTGGGATCGACATCTACCGTTAGCAGAATTTTCCTACAACAACAGCTACCATTCAAGCATTGAGATGGCGCCGTTTGAAGCACTTTATGGTAGAAAGTGCAGGTCTTCGATTTTTTGGAGTGAAGTGGGGGATAGACAGATTACGGGTCCGGAGATAATACAAAAAACTACCTAGAAGATCATCCAAATTCAACAACGGTTGAAAACCGCCCAAAGTCGATAAAAGAGCTACGCCGACATTAAAAGAAAAGATATAGAATTTGAAATTGGAGAGATGGTCATGCTTAAGGTTGCACCTTTTAAAGGCGTTGTTCGATTTGGTAAACGAGGGAAATTAAATCCAAGGTATATAGGACCATTCAAGATTATTGATCGTGTCGGACCAGTAGCTTACCGACTTGAATTACCACAACAACTCGCGGCTGTACATATCACTTTCCACATCTCAAAATTGAAGAAATGTTTTGCTAAAGAAGATCTCACTATTCCGTTAGACTAAATCCAAATCAACGAAAAACTTCAATTCGTCGAAGAACCCGTTGAAATAATGGATCGTGAGGTTAAAAGACTTAAGCAAAATAAGATACCAATTGTTAAAGTTTGATAGAATGCTCGTAGAGGACCCGAGTTCACCTGGGAATGAGAAGATCAGATGAAGAAGAAATACCCACACTTATTTCCAGAAGATACGTCAACACCTCCAACTGCTTAAAATTTCGGGACGAAATTTATTTAACGGGTAGGTACTGTAGTGACCCGAACTTTTCCATGTTTATATATATTAAATGAAATTGTTATTTAAATGATTAAGTGTTTCCAATATGTTAAGCAATCAAACTTGTTAAGAATTGATTAATTGAAATAGGTTTCATATAGACAATTGACCACCCAAGTTGACCGGTGATTCACGAACGTTAAAACTTGTAAAAACTATATGTTGACATATATATGATTATATATATAGTTAACATGATATTATGATAAGTAAGTATCTCATTAGGTATTTTAACAATGAGTTATATACATAAAAATGAGACTATTGAATTTAAGAAACTCGAAAACGATATATATAACGATTTTCGTTATATCAACGTCTTACTAAGTACATATGAATCATATTAAGATATTGATACACTTGGTTAATTATGTTAAATGATAAGTAAATATATCATTAAGTGTATTAACAATGAACTACATATGTAAAAATAACACTACTAACTTAATGATTTCGAAACGAGACATATATGTAACGATTATCGTTGTAACGACATTTAACTGTATATATATCATACTAAGATATATTATATATCATAATATCATGATAATGTAACAATTTAACATCTCTTTAGATATAATAAACATTGGGTTAACAACATTTAACATGATCGTTAACTTAAAGGTTTCAAATCAACATTTACATGTAACGACTAACGATGACTTAACGACTCAGTTAAAATGTATATACATGTAGTGTTTTAATATGTATTTATACACTTTTTAAAGACTTCAAGACACTTATCAAAATACTTCTACTTAACAAAAATGCTTACAATTACATCCTCGTTCAGTTTCATCAACAATTCTACTCGTATGCACCCGTATTCGTACTCGTACAATACACAGCTTTTAGATGTATGTACTATTGGTATATATACTCAAATTATCAGCTCTTAGTAGCCCATGTGAGTCACCTAACACATGTGGGAACCATTATTTTGCAACTAGCATGAAATATCTCATAAAATTACAAAAATATTAGTAATCATTCATTACTTATTTACATGTAAACAAAATTACACATCCTTTATATCTAATCCATATACCAACGACCAAAAATACCTACAAACACTTTCATTCTTCAATTTTCTTCATCTAATTGATCTCTCTCAAGTTCTATCTTAAAGTTCTAAGTGTTCTTCATAAATTCTATAAGTTCTAGTTTCATAAAATCAAGAATACTTCCAAGTTTGCTAGCTTACTTCCAATCTTGTAAAGTGATCATCCAACCTCAAGAAATCTTTCTTATTTTTAGTAAGATATATTTCTAATACAAGGTAATACTCATATTCAAACTTTGATTCAATTTCTATAACTTTAACAATCTTATTTCAAGTGGAAATCTTACTTGAACTTGTTTTCGTGTCATGATTCTGCTTCAAGAACTTTCAAGCCATCCAAGGATCCTTTGAAGCTAGATCCATTTGTCTCTTTTCCAGTAGGTTTATCCACAAAAATTGAGGTAGTAATGATGTTCATAACATCATTCGATTCATACATATAAAGCTATCTTATTTGAAGGTTTAAACTTGAAATCACTAGAACATAGTTTAGTTAATTCTAAACTTGTTCGCAAACAAAAGTTAATCCTTCTAACTTGACTTTTAAAATCAACTAAACACATGTCCTATATCTATATTATATGCTAACTTAATGATTTATAACCTGGAAATACGAAAAACACCGTAAAACCGGACATACGCCGTCATAGTAACACCGCGGGCTGTTTTGGGTTTGATAATTAAAAACTATGATAAACTTTGATTTAAAAGTTGTTCTTCTGGGAAAATGATTTTTCTTATGAACATGAAACTATATCCAAAAATCATGATTAAACTCAAAGTGTAAGTATATTTTTCAAAATGGTCATCAAGACGTCGTTCTTTCGACTGAAATGACTACCTCTTACAAAAACGACTTGTAACTTATATTTCAGACTATAAACCTATACTTTTTCTATTTAGATTCATAAAATAGAGTTCAATATGAAACCATAGCAATTTGATTCACTCAAAACGGATTTAAAACGAAGAACTTATGGGTAAAACAAGATTGGATATTTTTTTGATTGTTGTAGCTAAGGGAAATATTGTAACAATTCTATACAAATCATATCCTAGCTAACTTATATTGTATTATACATATATTCTAATATATTATGTAATCTTGGGATATCATAGACACGTATGCAAATGTTTTGACATATCATATCGACCCATGTATATATATTATTTGGAAAAACTATAGACACTCTATATGCAGTAATGTTGGAGTTAGCTATACAGGGTTGAGGTTGATTCCCAAAATATATATACTTTGAGTTGTGATCTAGCCTGAGACATGTATACACTGGGTCGTGGATTGATTCAAGATAATATATATCGATTTATTTCTGTACATCTAATTGTGGACAACTAGTTATAGGTTACTAACGAGGACAGCTGACTTAATAAACTTAAAACATTAAAATGTATTAAAAATGTTGTAAATATATTTTGAACATACTTTGATATATATGTACATATTTGTTATAGGTTCGTGAATCGACCAGTGGCCAAGTCTTACTTCCCGACAAAGTAAAAATCTGTGAAAGTGAGTTATAGTCCCACTTTTAAAAACTAATATTTTGGGATGAGAATACATGCAGTTTTATAAATGTTTTACGAAATAGACACAAGTAAATGAAACTACATTATATGGGTGAATGATCGAAGCCGAATATGCCCCTTTTTCTTGGTAACCTAAGAATTAGTAAAACGATCTACTAATTGACGCGAATCCTAAAGATAGATCTATTGGGCCTAACGAACCCCATCCAAAGTACCGGATGCTTTAGTACTTTGATGTTGTTTTATCATGTCCGAAGGATTTCCCGAAATGATAGGGGATATTCTTATATGCATCTTGTTAATGTCAGTTACCAGGTGTTCACCATATGAATGATTTTTATTGCTAATGTGGTGGAACATGAAAGGTTCTCCGGTAACAAAAGGATAATCATATATATCAAGATTATGATAAGGCTACTCCGAATGAAAAATCAAAGTTGTCTTGTTGGAGCTGTGATAGAATTTGCTACTTTGAAAAGGAATTGCAAAGTTATTTTTTTTGCTAATAAGTGCCAAAGAATCTGACGTGGATACTTGTTTAAACTTTTACTTTAGTTTCAAGAATTTTTTAGGTACATAACTGTGGGTAATATGTGGTTGGATCATCATCTCGATTGCTCATTAATTGAAGTGTCTTCAGAAATTTTTCGAAGGGTTTGAACACATATTGTAATCGTTAATATACATTTGATGTTCTAACAAAGTTTTGAAGTCAAAGTATAACTTTGAAAGATGTAGGAATCTAAAAGTGATGATACTGGTTATATCTCGAATTGAATTCTGAGGTTTCAAAATCAGAATTTGTAATTGGGTTTGAATGAGTATGGTTGTTTTAATTTCGATGAAAGAATGTATATTATTGTGAAAGTAGGAAGTATAGTTGATAATTTGCTTAAACAGATTCGAAGAATGTAACATATTAATTGTGAATATATATATATATATATATATATATATATATCTCAGGTATTACCTACCCGTTAAAAAAATTTCACAATTAATATTTTGTACAAAAGAATTTTATTACAGTCCTTATGAAAATATATATGTATATATTCTCTTCAGATGTAACATAGATTTTAATGAGTTAATACTAAATTAAACTTATTCGATTTACGGTTGGAACTAGAATTAAATAATCCCTTTAAGGCTTTAGAGATTACATAAGTATTTCTTCAATAATATTGAAATTATGAATCAATACTTCGTTATCTGTTGAGGCGTGATGTTGGTTTTCGTTAAATTCTTGTGAACTTCGCAAAGTACGAATGATGTTATCTGAAAAGTTTCGGGTACATCGATGATGAAAGTGTAAAATCAAATATATACTTGATTTATTATGAATTGGAATTTCTTGAATTGAGACAGAGATTGTAGTTAACAATAGTTAAGTTGCAGCCGAAGGATGTACATTATTGCATATTTGTAATATGAATTTACCGAGTAGTTAAGATTCACACACAATAGCTTAGCACGGAAAGATTTATTTTTATTTCAAAATATATATATATATATATATATATATATATATATATATATATATATATATATATATATATATATACATATAACTTCTTCTGATTGAATGAGTTAATTCTTCATAACTCGTTGATATAATATACGCGTTAATGATTCGTAATGATGTCCACAGTGATTCTTGAACTGATGGAGTTTGTGATGTTATAGGTGTTGTTGATTCTGATATTGACTGTACTGACGATGCTGATGACGCTGACGGTACTGATGATGTTGTTGGTAAAACAAGTTTAGCTTGTTAACCACACACCATTTTTGTCAGGGTTTCTACTCTTCCTTTTATCATTTTGGTTCGCTTAACTGCTTTATGGTTAGGGCTAGATTAGATAATCTCTAAGACTTTAAAGATTACATAATCACCGCGGAATGTTTCTTCAATGAAGTTATGAATTAATACTTCGTCAGTTATTGTTGTTGGTATTCCTTGGTATCCATGGTGCGTATGACGTTGATGCTTGTGGGACAGATTGTGAAGTTGAGGTTTACGACGCGGTTGTGGTTGGAGGTGGTAATGGTACTATTGGCGTTGATGATGGTGGCACTGGTTATGCTGCTGGTGCTACTGCTGGTGTTTGTAATCTTTGCACCATATTCTCTAAATCTATTACCCGAGCGCGAAGCTCGTTGACTTCTTCTATTACACCGGGGTGATTGTCGGTTCGGTCGAGCGGATAAATAAAATCTAAAATTTGATGTAATATATAATCGTGACGAGATACTCTGGAAATGAGAGAGAAAATGGTGTTTCGGACAGGTTCGCCGGTAAGTGCTTCAGGTTCTTCGTCAAGAGGGCAATGTCTGGATGGAAAGGATCGCCTTCTTCTTGTCTCCAATGATTGAGGACGCTACGAACCCATCCCCAATTCATCCAGAATAGATGATGGCTGATTGGTTGATCCATTTTGGTCACACTGCTTTCGGAGCTTGAGTGGGATTCCATTTCGGAATCCGAGGGGCTTGAACTAATCACAAATTCCATTTCGTACGATCGAGTAAATAACTTTTCGATATGAAGTGATTTCTGGCTATCGGATGGTATTCTAATTATATAGAATATCTATATATATAGAACAAAAGATTTCGTAGATTACGGAGGAATTTACGGAATATGTCAGGCAAATTTTACAGTAATAGATACGATAAGATATGATTTAGCAGATACGCTAAGATATGAATTTTGTCTATATACTATTCATTCAATCAATGTAGCAAGACGTGTCTAGACTAAGAATGATAAGCAGGTAATTTCTAAAGGATGATAAGTAGAAAATTTTTGACAAAAAATGATAAGCAAAACTTTTGACATGCAGATACGGTCGAAGTCCAGACTCACTAATGCATCCTAACAACTTATCAGTTAGACACACTAATGCAGACCTGGTTCGCTAAGACCACCGCTCTGATACCAACTGAAAGGACCCATTCATATACATTATAAACGATTTACAATAGTTTATTACATCGCGAGGTATTTGACCTCTATATGATACATTTTACAAACATTGCGTTCGTTATTAAAAGACAAACTTTCTTTACATCGAAAATTGACAGGCATGCATACCATTTCATAATATCCACTAGCCAACTATAAATTTACTTAATAATAATCTTTGATGAACTCAATGACTCGAATGCAACGTTCTTCGAAATATTCCATGAAAGACTCCAAGTAATATATTTAAAATGAGCAAATGCACAGCGGAAGATTTCTTTAATACCTGAGAATAAACATGCTTTAAAGTGTCAACCAAAAGGTTGGTGAGTTCATTAGTTTATCATAATCGATCATTTTCATCATTTTAACAGACCAAAAGAATTTCATTTCCATTTCTCATAAATATACGTCCCATGCATAGAGACAATAATCATTCATATGGATTGAACACCTGATAACCGACATTAACAAGATGCATATAAGAATATTCCCTCTCATTCCTGGAAATCCTTCGGACATGATAAAAATGAATTCGAAGTACTAAAGCATCTGGTACTTTGGATGGGGTTCGTTAGGCCCAATAGATCTATCTTTAGGATTCGCGTCAATTAGGCGTGCACTAATTCTCAAAATTAGTGATGTTCCCTAATTCTTAGGCTACCAAGCAAAAAGGGGCATATTTGTAACACCCCGTTTTTCTAAACATGACGCTCGGGTGTCATTTGAAGTCCAAGAATGATTAATTAATGGTTTGGATGTAATTAGTTGACCACGTTGGACTTTGGGATGTTTTAAAAGTGAAATTGGAGAAAATCAGGTAAACTGTCGAGTTCGGGTGTGTTTTGTCGCGTTCTGGTCTGTCGTGATCCGTGACAAACATGACCGAAATGAGACAACTTCTGATACTTGGTTTCTGTCTTTCTGTCGCGTTTGAGTGTCGCGTGTCGCGTCCTGGTGTCGCGAAACGTGACAAAGTGTCGCGAAACGCGACAAATGTCACTGTAATGTCATTTTTGACCCATTTTAATGGAATCTTTTGAGGGTGTTTTGGTCTTTTCCCTTGTGGCCGGTTTTGGAGACTCAAAAGCAGATTCAACCATATCTTAACTCATTTGACCCATTTCAACACTTATACATACCATTTTAGCCAAACATAACCCATTTATAATTCTTCCATCATTTACAAGTGTAGTAGTGACTAATCAACACAATTTAACACTTACAACTTCAATTCACATGGCCAAACCCTAGATCATAGTTATTAGGGTTTCCTTAACTCAACATAACCCAAATTCACCCATTTTACCCCCCAAATGGGTCTTACAAGTTCCAACACTCCTAAAATCACTAATACAAGTGATTATACCCCACTTACAAACCTTAAACATGCTTAAATCATTAACTAACCCAAAACCCGCAAAATATCAAAATAGTGAGTTTCCATAAACCCTCTTCATCATCTAAATGGATTTTACAAATAACAAACTCAAAACCCTAACATGAAATCTCAAATCAAACAATGAAATTCGGAGTTAGAACTTACCGACACTACCAAAATGTAGCTAAGAACGCAAGGAACAACATTAAAACTCGCGACTTCACCCGATTCGCCCTTCTTCTTCCTCAATCAAAGCTTTCTCTCACTAAAACCTTATCCTCTCTTTAAAATTGGATGTGATGAAGTTGAAAGAGTGTTTAATGAGTTAGGATAAGCTTGAATCTGCTTTTGAGTCTCCAAAACCGGCCACAAGTGAAAAGACCAAAACACCCTCAAAAGATTCCATTAAAATGGGTCAAAAATGACATTACAGCGACATTTGTCGCGTTTTGTGACACTTTGTCGCGTTTCGCGACACCAGGACGCGACACGCGACACTCAAACGCGACAGAAAGACAGAAACCAAGTATCAGAAGTTGTCTCGTTTCGGTCATGTTTGTCACGGATCACGACAGACCAGAACGCGACAAAACATACCCGAACTCGACAGTTTACCTGATTTTCTCCAATTTCACTTTTAAAACATCCCAAAGTCCAACGTGGTCAACTAATTACATCCAAACCATTAATTAATCATTCTTGGACTTTAAATGACACCCCGAGCGTCATGTTTAGAAAAACGGGGTGTTACAACTCTCCCCCACTTAAATTCGATCACGTCCTCGTGATCCTAGTCACTTAACCGATCGGAACCACACTCTATGGTCCTCGAACAAACGTTTCGATCAGACTTCTACTACATTACTCATTAACCCTAAGATTAATCCATTAATTAAATACACGCTTGCACGCATTCCGAGACGTACAACACACATTATCCAAAGTCTATAACGATCACCTAGAATACACAGAATCACCTTGTATTCTCCTAACTCCTCTAAGCAATTCCTTTCAAAGAGTCACCTTAACAACTAAATCGTCTCCCGCGATTTATCAAAATCCACAAATCCGAGCACAAACACTTGCTCAATCCCACACATTGGAAAAACTCAATCAATCTCGTACCAAGATATCGACTCTTTAGCGTACCCATACCAAGTACAATGCTAATAATCACAAACTTGCATTAATCTAGATCGATAAGGATCCATGCCGCGTTAAACTTCGTGCTTACAATGGTCCATAAACGCATCACTCAAACGGTCAATCACGAATGTTCTCTGAATCAAGAACCAACTTCCCCCGTCTGCACCACCGGGTCATTCCTTCAACGAAGGAATCTCGGTATCGCCAACTAATCACACTAGGGACACAAACTTTCCCATCAATCGACCCGCGCACGATCACCCATCTCTGAATTAATCCGGGCTGACGATAATACATCACGTGCTAAATAAATCATCAACACTCAATGCAGGGTTTCTCCCTTAAACCCTACAACGCATCCATACCCTACGGCTTCCTAGTACTAGCATGGAAACTATTCGTGTACTAGAATCCTGTCAACGGCGAATTATTATCCCAATAATTCGCAATTTGCCACACGATCTACAAAATATTCACCAACGTAGGGTGAATCCTCCTACCTAGACCGTCCATTAAGGATGGCCTTGACATTTCCATGAAACCAACGGGTCACATCACTAGGGAACACACTCTTGCAAACAAACAACATCCGCGTACCTCGATGTGAGACAATCGAAGCCTACACTCCCCGCCTCACAATCATTCATAAAGTGCAATAATCCACTGACAATTTTCACGACCACGTTTCCCGAAAGGGAAAATGCAATATACAACCACAAATCGAACCCGTACCTACTCAACAGTACTATCCGGGTTTCACACCAACCCAAAATTACATCACGAGAGCACCCGAAATGACAGTTATATTCTCTCACTCCGAGATCTCAAACTTCACATTTGGTCTCATACCGTACTATGGTACTACACGACCACCTTACACAAGAAGACTTACACTTCCTTCGATCCCATCATCACAATCTTCACACATGACATTCCGGAAATGTAACTCATAATCGTAATGCACGATCTTGAGTTAACATCAACAACTCGTCGCTCTTCCTTGTTAGGAACTCCGAATACCTATTGGGGCTTAGCACGGTACACTCTGACACTTCACTATACATAACACCACCGGAGCCCCCTCGGGCGGCAGTAAAACTCTCCCACTTAGGGTTCAGCTCCACACTTTCACCGCCAAGATGATAACATCCCGCGGAATTGTTATTCCAAAACACACATGACCATTTTCACCATTGGTCATATACTCCGAATCACCACGAATTCGCTTCAGGCTTCAGAGCCGACATACACATTCGCTGGGAATGTCGTACACGTGGCGACATCACACCTTCATACCACAAATCACCATTTACAGCTCTTCATCGTTCGCAAAACGAACTTTACCAAAGTCCCACGTACGTCTCTAAGCAATAGCATATACCACTCTGCTTAATCAGTCATGCATCTCAGTCAAGATCACCCGACCTTCCACGCAACGAACCTTTATCAACAATTGCTCACTCTCACGGAGAAGAGTGACCAATCCGACACAATAATTTCGTCGACCGCAATACCAACACTTCCTCATAACCTTCGGTCTAACCGACCCTTAAGTCTGTCACCGGCTCACCGGTCATCTTTACTCGTCTAACACTTAAAAGCAACAAGATTTGCTCATCCGTCACTTCCCGAGAAGTATTTACCGAAATGCTCTTAAACAATCGACTTTCATAACCGTCGAATTATAATCACTCGTCGATCACTATTGTAATCTCCGCTGCTTCCAAGGGTATCTCACGGGCACCCTAAGTACAAAGTGATCACACTACTACTGGAGTTGGACAATACACTAGCAGGTATAAAGAGGCACCTGACGCAGTGTCATGTAGACTCCCACTACAATCTACCGAATTTTAGAAACTCGATCTTTAGGTTCCATACGCCCGATGTCGCCCATCTCTCCATAATAATGGCCTGAAGCCATACTTACCCGACAAACCTTACGGTTTATTGTCTTCTCCAAAGTTTCTAGCGATCACACGCTATCCACAATTTCCACAAGGCAAAAATGATATAGCCTAACGAAACCTTTCATCCAACACTAAGGAGATGCTTGGAAATACCAAGTCTTACATCCTTCCACACCTCGATAAAACCACTACTACATGGGGTATTCCATTAGGAATGTTACCCTATAATCCACAACACACTAACGCAACCATCGTCATACGGGTCCCATTTCCATGAGTTTAATGACCCAAAGACTCCCCGATTCGCCAATTCCAAGGCGACTCATAACAAGAATCCTAACACGATTCTCTAACCACACACTCTACCGAGTGTAACTCAAACCACAATCATTAGACTTGTCGCATTCCATTACGGAATTCAAGTCCTCATCGCACACACGCACACCTAAATCGGTCATCGTAGTTATGATGAGTAACTTCAACGAATGACAAATCTCAAAATGCACCCACTACTTAGTGTGACTAAGAACGCACCAAACTCGTGAGTTGGCTCACTCACTTAACTAAACGAATCCACAGTAACACTTCCCGACTCGCAAAGAACTCGATGTGACAACAAGCACATCACTCGAGACCACTATATCCTAGGAACCAATAAAAGATTCCTAATTCGTCCCGTTCTACCCCAACCATGCCACGTTTCCTCCGTTCGGTACTTGTCATGTCATGCTTGGTGTCAAGATACACTTTCGTAATAATGGTGATCAATCACTATTACAAATGCGTACCTTACCATTTTCACCTGGTCACGCAAAGTACTTTACCTGGACTGACGCAACATTCACACAAGATAACACGCGATAACTCCTAGTACCCGAATGACCAAAATCCTTACCGCGAACTTGATCACTCAAAACCGCCAATTACTCGAATCTCTCCAATAGATTCATCCCTAGGACACCGCACAATTAGATACCTGTATATATAT
The DNA here is from genome assembly GCF_046630445.1 of Rutidosis leptorrhynchoides. Taxonomy (NCBI): domain Eukaryota; kingdom Viridiplantae; phylum Streptophyta; class Magnoliopsida; order Asterales; family Asteraceae; genus Rutidosis; species Rutidosis leptorrhynchoides. The sequence goes on along the minus strand of NC_092338.1, from coordinate 273,661,398 downwards.
ACACATATATACAATATAATAATAAATATACACAAGTACACCGCAACACAAGTCAACCTATAACCTAGGTGACTATCACTAAACAACGTTCAAGTTCGCCTACTTACATTAGGCACTAGCTATCTAAGGCACAAACTTTCTCACGAAATAAGGCCCCACATAATTTCACATTGGACAAGCACAAGTCCTAGTTAGTCACCTACTCTGAGGCACTAACAATTCTCAATCTGACCCATGTTCCTACGAGTCCCGCAAATAACGCACAACGGCCAATAAGTCTAAGACTAGGCACCTATTCCAAGGTCACCTAATTCCCTTAGACTATGCTCTGATACCACTTGTAACAACCCCAATCCGTTTAACCAAAAACGGAGCACATTTTTTTTCAAAAAGGTAGATCTCATTAATACAACACATTATATAAACATATGTATAATCATTCCACTCACCTTATCACGTCGGTGGTGATTTAGCACTTTCGTATGCTTCGAGCAAGGTACCTAATACATAAGTACACATTCAATACCCAACTTGTGGAATTAACCACAATACTCACTCTCGAGCATTTAATGACCCAAAAGCATTAAATAACTCACTTACACCCAAAACCGCCCATAAATGGCCAAGACTCATCTTTAATTACTAAAACTAGTGATGTAAGTCTACTAACACCAATTAACACAAACTTAGGGTATTTTATACCCATTTCACCCAATTAGGTCAACCTTAACTCATTTGACCCATTTCAACACTTATACATACCATTTTAGCCAAAAATGACCCATTTACAATTCTTCCATCATTTACAAGTGTAGTAGTGACTAATCAACACAATTTAACACTTACAACTTCAATTCACATGGCCAAACCCTAGATCATAGCTATTAGGGTTTCCTTAACTCAACATAACCCAAATTCACCCATTTTACCCCCAAATGGGTCTTACAAGTTCCAACACTACTAAAATCACTAATACTAGTGATTATACCCCACTTACAAACCTTAAATATGCTTAAATCATTAACCAACCCAAAACCCGCAAAATATCAAAATAGTGAGTTTCCATAAACCCTCTTCATCATCTAAATGGGTTTTACAAATAACAAACTCAAAACCCTAACATGAAATCTCAAATCAAACAATGAAATTCGGAGTTAGAACTTACCGACACTACCAAAATTTAGCTAAGAACGCAAGAAACAACTTTAAAACTCGCGACTTGACCCGATTCGCCCTTCTTCTTCCTCAATCAAAGCTTTCTCTTACTAAAACCTTATCCTCTCTCTAAAATTGGATGTGATGAAGTTGAAAGAGTGTTTAATGAGTTAGGATAAGCTTGAATCTGCTTTTGAGTCTCCAAAACCGGCCACAAGTGAAAAGACCAAAACACCCTCAAAAGATTCCATTAAAATGGGTCAAAAATGACATTACAGCGACATTTGTCACATTTCGCGACACTTTGTCGCGTTTCGTGACACCGGGACGTGACACGCGACACTCAAACGCGACAGAAAGACAGAAACTAAGTATCAAAAGTTGTCTCGTTTCGGTCATGTTTGTCACGGATCACGACAGACCAGAACGCGACAAAACACACCCGAACTCGACAGTTTACCTGATTTTCTCCAATTTCACTTTTAAAACATCCCAAAGTCTAACGTGGTCAACTAATTACATCCAAACCATTAACTAATCATTCTTGGACTTCAAGTATAAAATACACTAAGTTTGTGATAATTGGTGTTAGTAGACTTACATCACTAGTTTTAGTAATTAAAGATGAGTCTTGGCCATTTATGGGTGGTTTTGGGTGTAAGTGAGTTATTTAATGCTTTTGGGTCATTAAATGCTCGAGAGTGAGTATTGTGGTTAATTCCACAAGTTGGGTATTGAATGTGTACTTATGTATTAGGTACCTTGCTCGAAGCATACGGAAGTGCTAAATCACCACCAACGTGATAAGGTGAGTGGAATGATTATACATATGTGTATATAATGTATTGTATTAATGAGATCTACATTTTTGAAGAAAAAAAAATGTGCTCCATTTTTGGTTAAACGGATTGGGGTTGTTACAATATTCGGCTTCGATCATTCATCCATATAATGTAGTTTCGATTACTTGTGTCTATTTCGTAAAACATTTATAAAAATTGCGCATGTATTCTCAGCCTAAAAATATAAAGGGTAAAAAGGCAAATGAAACTCACCATACTGTATTTCGTAGTAAAATACATATAACATCATTGAACAAGTGCAAGGTTGGCCTCGGATTCACGAACTTAGATTAAGTATATATATTTATATGTTGGTCAATATTTGTCTAACAATTTAGGTTATGTCATAGTGTACCACAATCCTAATGCTCGAGTCTAATATGCAAAAATCAACAAAAGTCAATTTACCTCAAAATGATATCCAAAATTTATACATGATTATTATATAGTTTAAATATCGTCGTTTTATATTTTTAAATATTTTTAAAAAGATTTGTTAGAGTAACTAATATAATTCATTTATTAATAAATAAAATTTTATATAAAATTATACTTTTATATATCTTAAGTAATAAAATTTATAAAGTTCATTTAGTATCATAAAAAAAATATTATGATAGGTTTTAATAAGGTAATTATTGTATTACATATTTATTTGATAAGATAACATTGATAATAATAATAAGTACAAGTTGTATTATTTTGTAATAATACTTATTATTATTCTATTAATAAAAATATCAATACTTATATTTACTAAAAATGATATTATGATAAAATGATAATTCTAATTATGATAACTTTAATATTTACGATACTTTTTAATATTAACTTTAAAATAATAATTTTATTCTAAAAGATAATAATAATGATATTTTTAAATAACAATAACATTTCATTTAAAATGATAATTTTTATTAAAATGATAGTTTTAATACTAACGATACTTTTAATAATAGTAATGATAAAAATAATAAGAACAAAATTTTTATCTAAATCAATATCTTACAATATTTTAATTTCATCATGATACTCATACTCATTAATTCCTAATCAATTCATTTAATAGCTTTTAATCGTCTTTTATATCGCGTTCATGTTAATGATAATAATAGTAATCATAATAATTAGGTGTTACTAATATTAGTTTTTAATTATAATAATACTAATGATAATTATGATAATAATACAAATAATTATTTTAATGATAATATAATAATAATACTAATTATAATTTTAACGATAATAGCGATAGTAATAATAATAATAAAATAACAATTTTAATGATAATACTTTTTATTGATAATGATTATAATAATAATAATAATAATGTTAATGATAATAATAATAATAATAATAATAATAATAATAATAATAATAATAATAATAATAATAATAATAATAATAATAATAATGATAATAATATTAATAATAATAATAATGATAATGATAATAATAATAATAATTATAATAATTATATAAAAACTAGAACGACGATAGTAACGATGATAATAATAATCATTTTTAATAATAATACAAAAATTAAATTGACTATAACTTCTAATCCATTCATCGAAACTATTCGATATCTAAATGAAATGTTCTTAATTTTTCGCTAGCTTTCCAACGACATGCATATCTTATACCTTATCTCAACCGTATATGTAACTAATTCAAGATTCAGCATATCCTATCTAATGGCAATATCAAAAGTACAAGCATGCATAATCCTATATACTCGAGCACTAGTCAGGGATACACTATCAATATGTAAAAGTTAAGTTATGAGTGCTTATGTATCAATATTGAGAATCAATATTGCAGGAAAGGTACGTAGACGCAACAGAGATGATAAACACTAGATTGACCTTACGAGCATATCCATGAACCATACCCATCACCTCCATAGCTATAACCCATAATTTCCTTAGCCCTATCCTACTCGATAACCAGTTTTGAAAACATTTGGGCAGAACCTCGTCGTAGTATTTTATGTATATTTAATACTAATAATAACACTAATACTCATAATATAAATAATAATAATATATAATATATATATATTGAGATTGATCGATAGATAAATGAATGAATGAATCAAAAATACGTTCGAGCTTTATAACCCCCAACCTGGACCCCTATGCTCCGCGATTGCGGATGTTTAAAAGGGTTAAGTACCGCGATTGAGGCACTGTGGTTTCCAGCTCACATTTGAGCAACTTCTTGTACCGACAGTTTTTATTTATTATTATATATATATAATATATTTAATTTATATAATTAATTATATATTATATTACATTTACGTACATAGTTAAATTGTAATTTTTGTTCCAACGATTTGTATGATGATGCTCGACTCATGTCTCGCTTCCGATTTTTCGAACGACATTTCGTACACTAAGAAAACTAGCATTTTACGTTTCGCGACGTGTACCTTTATTAATAATTAGACTTAATAATTGAAGAACTATATTACCCAAAGTATAACTTATACATTTGAGTGTTGTAGTTACTTTCTTCTATAAATCAATGTCTCGTTGGTTATAAAAATATATATTATTTTAAACCAAATGTTTTATGACTAAGTTAATACTATATTTATCACTTTGTGAAATATATATATATATATATATATATATATATATATATATATATATATATATATATATATATATATATTTTGAAATATAAATTTGTACATATTGTATGTAATTGAAATATAATATTTAGTTTCTCAAAACTAATTTTATTTTAAAGTTTGTTTTAAAGTCATTTAGAAAAATATTATAACACGTAACGTTTACACTTTAAAACTTAATTTGATATTGTTTATCTATGTGTTAATATTTATTTAAAAACATATCTAAATATCAAATAAATCAAATAACCAATGTTACTATCGTTTACTAATTTGAGATCATATACATAAGCACGTTTGAAAATAGCTTAATCAAATATTATGAAATTCAACTCTTCACTAACTTTTGTCTAACTTTCATTATTTGACACTATGCAAATTACTTTTACTAAATATTTCGGATACCGTTAAAAAGGAAAGGTTTTCTAAATCAAAGTGAACCTCTTAACAGAGACTCGAAATCATAATTCAATGTAACTGTTAAATCAATCATTCGATAACATCTTCTAATTCCATAGATAATTATTTGAATATATATTTTGAAACAATTACGTTTATGTAAAGTATTATACTTTTAATACTTTGTTAACGTTTCCAAGTTATAATATATACACATATAGATATATAATCATATCCGTTCATATAATGGTTCGTGAATCATTGGAGTTTGGTCGAGGTTAAATGAATGTATGAACATAGTTTAAAATTCTTCAGATTTAATTTAACAAACTTTGCTTATCGTGTCGGAATATTATAAAGATAAAGTTTAAATTTGTTCGAAAATTTCCGGGTCATCACAGTACCTACCCGTTAAAGAAATTTCTTCCCCGAAATTTGATGGAGGTCATCATGGCTAACAATGAGAATGTTATTATGACAATTATGAGTTGATAAATAGAGTTTTATCATCATTGAGTGATATGGATAAAACAATTTTATTATATGAAGTGCTTAGCCAACAATCATGGCTAAAACTAAAATCACAAATAAATAATTAAGAGTATTCATTATGATGATAAGAATTAAACCTAATGAAAATTGTGTTCTTGAATGATGAACGGATCGAGACGCGTTTTTGAAATGATTGAGTTGATCGAATGATATTGGGGTTCCCCAAAAATCACCAAAATTCGCCCAAAAGCTGTTGGAATTCGTCTGGATGGAAGAATGAATAATTAAGGTATTTTTCGGGCCTTAAATACCTGCCAATTTTGTTTGGGCCGACCTACTGCCGCGCTGCGGCCCATATCGTTGCGCCGCGACATAAAGCTTGCACTGGGACATTCTTGAATCCTTTCCTGATATTGAAAATAAGCATACGCCGCGCCGCAGCCCCATTTATCGTGTCGCGATCCATAACTAATTCTGAACCCTTCTTTAACCCCAAATCTGATATCGAATCCTTCTGCTCTCCGCGCCGCGGCCATAAGTGTCGCGCCGCGACATTACACGTGAACTGATATCTCATTTTTCTTTGCACTTTTACAACATAAATACTAACTTAAAACCAAAATACCCAATATGTACGTAACATTTCCAACCCCGGAGCACCAATAATAATAATAATCAAATAACAACATGCCTCAAAAACTCCACAAAATGCCACTCTTCAACAATAAACTCTTCAAACTAGGACGTTCTCAATATCATCAATATAACTGCCAAATCGTATCCGAACGGACTAAAATGTGATCGATATCGCTAAGGAAAACTTGTATAAAATATGCGATATCAAACCACCCCACACTAGAGTTTTTCTTGTCCTCAAGCAATTAAACTCGAGGATAATCTTCTACCATATAATAACATCTTCAAACACATTTGCAGAACCATGCGTACAACCAACAAACCCACAACTAGCGTGGGCACAAATTTGGAGTAGATAACAACCATGGTTCCTACTTGCATTCCCCCAAATTTAATTTCCCAAACCTTAAACAATATGCAATGGATATAGTAACTAAAGATAGTCTCGAATAACGTACCATAGTGATGAAGTAGAGAATCTTGAACCATAATACAAGTCTTCAAAGAATCCGGGAATCAAGTGGGAACCGAGCACCAAAGATATTACAATCGAACGCATGTGCCAAAAAGAACGCACGGGCTACCCCGCAATTGGTCAAGCCAATGCCTCCCACAGTACCTAACATCATAAGATGTCAGTAATAAACTAATGTGCTTAGGAGGATACACATTATGTCCAGATATCATCGATAATCATGAGGTAATCATCTAATCTGTTAAGTCAATCATAAAGATTGAAGTTCATCAGGCTTAAAAGCTGATATCTTACCTTTCCGGAGGTTATCCAACTGGGGATCTGATCAATCAAAGATTCGTGTATCATGGTGCGCTCCCCATTTGACGAGATAGATCTCCCTCATCGAGATAAGTCTGACTACCAGTTTCCCTGTTTGATGTTGAGGCCTGGTAGATTTCCAGTCGATGTTAGAAATGACTTTTCAAGATTTTTCGTCACCCTACAACTGGTCTGGACTACAACTTCTGAAATAAATTAGCAAGTGTGTCGATTTGGAGACTTTACTCCTAGGGTTATACAAAGTGGTCGGGTGCAACATTGTCCTTGTTAGGAGAAACAATGAGGATCGCCCTATTAAAGTTTTCAATTTAGCGCATGGCCCGGTTTTGACCACACGATACAATCACCATTCATACGGTTGACACCCGCCTTGGTGCAAGTGACCTACGATTGAATTCTTAAAGAATTCGTAGGATTTCACATTCAATGGTAATGAACGTGGTTTCAATTAATTCCATGTTGCCTACTTCCCACATGACAAACTTTTCTGCTTGTTTTAAGAAAGGTAAGAAGTAGATACTACCCTTCCGATAAATCCCAAAAACCTTTGGGTGCCATAGCTTTTGGCTATGGGTTGTGATGTCTAAGATAACAAAAGCACGTAGCTATTGTTCCTAAAAAGGACAACAATGGTGAAGCTTAAGGCTCCTCTTCCCACAGTATCACACCGTTAGATGATGTAATAATAAAATGGTATAGTTTCGGAAGTCTTCTATACCAAGTAACCAAAAGTTTTTGATCTGACACGTTATTCGGTCACAATCACGCTATACAATCACCGCTCTCTCACGGTTTACACCCGTTTTGGTACAGGTGACCTACTATTGAGTTCCCCGGACTCGTAGGATTTCATGTCCAAGAAAATGAACATGTGGAACAAAGGTTTTGGCAGAATTTTCAATTGTTTTTCTAATTTTTTTATATTTTTAAACTAACTTTTCTCATTTTTTTTTATTTTTCCCCTAATTTTTCAATTTTTTCTTTATGAGCAAAACCCGTGAAACGTCAAGTCTTTTTAGATTAAAACTACTATGATGATGATTTCATTAACAACCAACCCGAGAGATTTTACATCACCCACCCCACACTTGAGATCAAGTAATGTCCCCATCACTTGAGATCAAAAATAGATTAAAATCGAAAGGGTTATGTGAGAAAGAAAATATAAAAACTTATCGAGCTTAACCACTGATCACAGAATGCCAGTAACAGATGGCGCTGAACTGACTGCCAGCATAAGAACATCGTCCATTCCCGATCATCACACCAATATCATCAATTATGTAGTTTTGCTGAACTTAATGCCAGACTTAAAAAAACGTTTCACCAACAAACCTAAGAAAAGAAAAACAAAAGAACTACATAAAAGAACTAGGTGGCACCACCCGATGCCTAAACGCCTTGCCCCAAAAATAAGTTTCAAAGTACATAAGTAGAAAACATAATTATCCAAATACAGACCAAAGGAAAGGAAATAGTTTTAAACAAATTACAACATAATCAACGGGCTCGCAGCCCCTCCTCACTGAAAACCATCATACGGCCAATTATCGTACGGGTACTACTGTTGAAACCTCTGACGCGCATCCTCCAACCTTTCTTGCTCACTATAGGTCAGGGCCTGCACTCGTGGCCGAACTGGACTACGATAATACACGGTTGTCTGACAAGTAGTACCATAATAATGATCCGGGTTGAATTAGAAAAGACGATCATTGTGCCTTTGCCAATCATTCCCATAAGCAATCCATTGCTAGTCATGCACGGACTCGGCCAACCTTTCTTCTTGACGTAACGTACTCACTTTCCCACATACGGTCATTATGTGACCGTTGATCTCCCCGAAAATCATTAAAACTATCCGACACACCGATTTGCACATTATTAACCCTCGAGACCAATTTATCCCAAACTTCTTGGGAAATACCCCAAGGCTGACCCCCTGCAGGAACATTCGGAGCAACCTGCTCTGCCTCATCACCTCCTTGATTATTACCACCAGCCTCAGGCGCTTGTTGCCGAACATACTCCACCAAGCCAACTCGATTTGCATCCCACATTACAAAATTTGCACTAATATAAAACCTTAAATTAAAAGATTTCATAATCTGTAATGGGTCGGTCAATTTCGTACACCTGCTAAAATCAATGTTGAAAAACCTCGCAATTTTTGTAACAAAATGACCACAAAGAAGTGGCCTTGATGCTCTTGTTTCCCTCGCATGATGAGATAAATAAGTAGCAATCAACATACACAAATCAACATGTGCATTGGCCCGAACTCGATGCATAATCCACAACTCGGTCGAATTGACTTTATCGTTCCCATTCCTTCGACCACAAAAAGTACACAAAAGCAATTTATGAAGTAACCGTAGCTGTCTGCTCTGAATATCGGACCCCTTCAACTCATTAGAAACAAACGGAGTCAAACCCGAAATTTCATACCAAAAGTCTCGCTCGTTATAATCCTCCGGAAGTCCTATAAATTCAGTTTCTTTTTTCAAATACCGTGTTAAAGACTTTTCATCCAATTCCTCATACAAATTGAGTGCTCGAGCCAAATCCATTCGACTCATGGCTCGATTCTCTCCCCCTAGTTGAAATGTCATAAACCCTTGATCCGTAGGATCCCTTCTAGAACGCACACTTAAAGAGGAGAAAAACTCAACCACCAACTCACGATAAAGGTCATCTCTCAAAGACATATCACGTTCCCAAGTGCCAAGATAAACTCTGTTTCTCGACATTGCTAACATATCAGTAATTTCATCCCTTATCTTACTAGTTGCTCTATCCAACTCATCCCAACTAAAATACCAGGTCGCTTGTATATTCTAAACCGAAATAAATTCAAAATATTGGGAGTAGTTTTCTCCAACTTTTTGTAACCAAATCTCTGGGTTTGTTCTTCTCTCTTCATCCCTTCGTGATTGAGCTGTGGAGGACGAGGGGACATCAACTCTGCTTCTCTGCACACATGAAACAAGAACCAAACCAAACACCAAACCTTGAAAAGTTAGCGTTAGGACAATAATAATAACCAAACCAACATGTTCCACATACTTGCATCAACTACCATTAATACTCATTTCAACTTCAATTAGGCATTTAAACAAAAGCAAGTATTTAAAACATGTGTTTTTGTTCCATGGTACTAAATTCAAACCAATTCTTAAAACACTATATCATGTAAGTGCCCCATTAAACAATCCCCACTTAACTCAATTTCACAAACTCATATAATTAATTCACCAACCCACGATAAATCATTCCTATAATCACGAGTTAACTTCTAAACTTGCAAGAAGATTAAACAATTCCAACAACCAAATAAACATCTCACAAATCACAAAAATCTTCATGCTTTACCAGTTACCAAAATCACATATGACCCGCCCAAATCACCCCACACTATCTTAAAACATGTATCTAGTAGCAAACATCTCCCTCACAAGAAAAATCCCCAAACATTCAACATCAAATTCGGATTTATCGCTACCCTAATCTCAAGAATCAATATTATGCATAAACTACACAAGAATTCATGAAGAAAACACAATGATATCATATTCATCAACAATTCATCACATATTAAGGCATAAAAATCTCAATTAAACAAACCCCACAAAATTTCAAACATGAACCCTAGAAATAATAAAATTAATCAAAGAAACATGAGAGAAAAATATAGAGAATAGCAAGATCGGACCTTAATCGGCATGATTAAACAAGGAATTGAAGAAATTAGTGAAGAATTAGTGTTAATTGAAATTAGGGTTTGAGAGCTCTAAGTGTGTTTGAGAGGTAAATATAAGAATGGTGGGTGAAAACAGATCCAAAAACCCCTAAAAAGAGTGAAATTCCTGTCGGGTTACGTATTGGGTCGGGTTGACCCTTTTGTCTTCAAATTTTAACTGACGGGTATGAATCTGTGTGGCAGGAATGTCGCTCCGCGATATTAGTCACCGCGCCACAGCGATATGCTATACATGATACTTATTATTTTCTTATTATGCGAACTCGAAACATTTGAAAACTCGCGCCGCGACACCGAATCCTCGCGACGCGGTATAAGACGTGGTTAGGCACCAATTTAAAACACTGACTGATCATGAAAACTTTGTAATCTCGCACCGCGGCCATATGTGTCGCACCGCGGCAATGGGCAAGACCTGATACTTCTACGTTTTAACTCATACAGCAACTTTTAATCAACCTTAAGAATCAAACAACCAAATAAAAATAACAAGCAATCTTCCACAATCAATCAACTAGCATTTAAGACTCCGCAAACCCATGATCAAACCTATACATACAAACTATACAACAATGTGAACCATATTTAACGAGTCGTTCACACAACTCATCCCCAACTTCAAGTGGCATTGGGATTGGGTTCAACTTGAACCCCATCATCAATCTCAAACGGACCATCGAAATATTTCTTAACTCGATGTCCGTTAACTTTAAAGGTAGTACCAATCGCATTTTTCAACTCAATCGTACCATATGGGTACACCTTAACAACCTCAAATGGTCCCGTCCACCGGGACTTAAGTTTTCCCGTAAAGGCTTCAATCTAGAGTTAAACAAAAGCACTCGATCGTCCTCATTAAACTCTTTCAGACCCTTTAACCTTCTATCATGCCATTGCTTGGTTTTCTCCTTATAAATCAAGGAATTTTCATACGCATCAAGGCGTAATTCACCAAGCTCATTCAATTGCCCCGTCCTTAGGCGTCCGGCTTCCTTTAAATCCAAATTGCACTTTTTAAGTGCCCACATCGCCTTATGCTCAATCTCTAATGGGAGATGACACGCTTTTCCATAAACTAACCGATAAGGAGTATTACCAATCGGTGTTTTGTAGGCGGTTCTAAATGCCCACAAAGCTTCATCGAGCTTATTCGCCCACTCCTTCGGATTCGACCCCACAGTTTTCTCAAGAATTCCTTTAAGAGCTCGATTGGTATTCTCAACTTGCCCACTCGTTTGGGGATGGTATGAAGTAGAAACTTTATGGAGAACTCCATATCGCTTCAATACCTTCTCCATTTAGGCGTTACAAAAATGAGTACTCCTATCGCTAATTAATGCTTTAGGAGTTCCAAATCGAGAGAATAAACGCTGAAGGAAGGAAATCACAACTCGTGCATCATTTGTGGCTAAAGCTTGTGCTTTGGCCCATTTAGACACGTAGTCAATGGCAACGAGTATGTAACTATAATTATGAGATTTCGAAAATGGTCCCATAAAGTCAATTCCCCAAACGTCAAATACTTCACATACTTGGATGCTTTGTTGATGCATATCATCACGTTTGGTGACTTTACCGACCCTTTGACAAGAATTGCACGATTTACAAATCAAGTGAGCATCTTTGAAGATTGTCGGCCAAAAGAAGCCGGCATCATAGACCTTACGCCCCGTAATTTGGGGTCCAAAATGCCCACCGGTAGGCCCACTATGGCACTCGATTAAAATTCGCATACACTCTTCACCGGAAACACACCGACGGATAACCCCATTGGGACAGCAACGAAAAAGATAGGGATCCTCCCATAAATAGTACTTAAGGTCACTAAAGAATTTCTTCCTCTTTTGATGTGACCACCCTTTTTCCAAGAATTTCCCCACGAGATAATTAGTAATGTCCACATATCATGGCTCATCCACCTTGTCCATCGCCATGATATATTCATCGGGAAAATCATCATGGATACTCGACTCATGAAGGATTTCGAGATTTGGATTCTCGAGTCTAGACAAGTTGTAACGACCCGACTTTTTTGACTTTTATTTATATTTATTTCTTTCACGAAACTGCGTATTTGTTCGTACTGAGTTAGATTATATTCTGGGATCATTAATTATGTTAATTACATTCATTAATAGCATACAACATGTTTTTAAGTACTAGGTTACTTAACGTGATCCTTGCTTTGCTTTTACGACCGTTAGTGTCACTTATTAATTTAAAGCGAGCTACGAACTTGGTACACGATAAACTTTTGCCATGATTGAGATATTATAGCTACGTAAACGTAATTGTTACTTACTAATGACAATTACTTAGTTTTATGGTCCCTTAATTATGCTTAAGTATTTACTTGGGCTTACTAGTTACCTTATTGGGCTTAACACCTTAGTGGATTTCCATGGCCCAACCTACTCAAATTAAGTGGGCTAGTAATGGATTAATTAGCCCATGTAATCCTAATTAAGCCCATGAGATTAATAAGACAAGTAGTGTGCACGCTTAGGAATAAAGGCTTGCATAATGTCTCAAACCACCCAACATATCACTATCACCATGTACCACCACCATGAGCCACACCACAAAATGCCAAATGGTCCCCTCCCCCACCCCTTGTGACCGTCGGCCACAACTCCCCCCATCACCATCATTTTATTTTATTTTTTATTTTTCTTTCTTTGATAAATACTTACACTTCATTCATTTTTTTCATTTCATTCAAACTCACACACTTCTCTCTACTTTCTCACTCTAAAAACTCTCTCAAATATTTGAAGAACTTGTAAGTTCTTACCCTTTTTTTTTCTCTCTTTTCTTACTTTGTTTCATGTATCATCATCATCTTGAACAAAGATTCAAGTTTTGTAACTTGAATCTTCATAACTTTTGTTGATTTACACTTTGCTTTGAAAAGTAACAAGAACATGATCGATTCAAGCTTCTTAGCTTTGAATCTTCATAAACTAGTTAGAACTAAGTGTACAAACTTAAGATCTCTTTATTTATGCTTAAGGATCAAAACTCATGTTTATGATCTTCATGTAACTTGAAGATCCAACACTTTACTTTATGGATTTTCAAGAAAGTTTGAAATACAAGCTTACTAGCTTGATGTTTCTACAAAAAGTTAAGATAAGATCAAAGTTTGTTAGTTTATGATCTTCTTTTGTTTGTTGTAGTTTAGATTTGTGACTTGTGATTATGCAACAAAAGATGCAAGCTTACTAGCTTGAGATCTCATAAGTGTTGTTAGAAATCCAAGCTCTCTAGCTTAGGGTTTCCTTTTTTTGTTTGATCTAAGTTATGTAACTTATGATCTTCTACTTTGTTTAAGAGAAAACTTATTTGCTTATGATCACTTACTTTACAAGGCCTAAGTTTCCTAACTTATGGTTGTGTAAAGTTGAAAGTCTAAGTGTTATGACTTAGGGTTTTCATCAAGATCATGAGGTCTAGACTTTTTAGACTAAGATCTTTAATATTTAGTTAAGATCTAAGCTCTCTAGCTTAAGGTCTTGATTACTTAGTTTGATTCAAAGATGGTAGCTTAATGGAACTAGTATATGTGTTGAAACTAAGAAAGTGATGTAACTTTGGTTCATCAATTCGCTCAAACTCCTACATGAGTTGTATATTGTTTTTTAGTTTTGATTGTTGTGTATTGATGCTATAACCTTGGTCAAAGTGATGCAAACACATCAACGAGTTGTACACTTGAAGCTATAATCATCAAGGATGAGAACCGTGATGAGCATCAAGCACCAAGAATCCTACCAGAGCACTTTGCTTACTGTTTTCTGGATCTGATCAGGCTCCTGGCCTACTAGAAAAGTTGATTTCCAGATAGCCCAGTTCGAGTAGATGACTTTTTGTTTAAGACTTGCCTCAATCCGAGTTACGGTTTAGGATTTATAGCCTTTTTAAAATAACTACACCTTTGTAACGTTGTGATGAAATTTTTGACATACTCGCACTTAAACCGTTGCCATGATCAAACGAGACTATTTTGGTTCTAGAAATTGGTCAACAACTAGAGGACTCACATACGGAGCCATAGCCACTGACTACGCGCCTTTTCGATTTCCGTAGAGGTCGTAGCAGCTGATCAAAGTCAGCCTATTGTTTCGATCTCTACATTTGTTGAACTTACTTAGCTTTTATGATGACGAATGATGATGATGATGATACCTAAGACTTAACTTACGTACTTTTAAACCTTTAGAAACAAATTACTGACTTAGTAACTTTTGACTTAGGTTGAGGACCTTTCGGACCAACTTACTTGCTTACGTATCTCGTATCGACTTTTACTGCTTAATCACTGTGAGTTATATCATCCCTTTTTTACTTTAACTATTTTGGGACTGAGAATACATGCTCTTTTTACGTTTTACATACTAGGCACGAGTACTTAAACTTTATATATGTGTGGGTTATACAAAGGCATAAACTTTCCCCTTAGCTTGGTAACGTTTAGTCATTGGTTTTTGAACCGGTGAACGCGAATCTTAGATAGGATCCATAAACGGGTGTTTAATACTTCGTAAACATACGCACTCACCAAGTGTACTTTTAGGGGGTGATATTACGTTAAGTTAGTTACCAAGTGCCCACGGTTAAGCATATACTTTTCATACTGTTTTGAAATACGAAATCTCGTGGCCTACATTACATTACTGTTACGATTTAAACTATAACTTACCAACATTCGTGTTGATGTTTTTAAGCATGTTTTCTCAGGTGCTTAGAGGTTTGATGCTTCCGCTGTAGTAGTCTTGCTGTGTAGACTCCCGCTGCTTTTGTTAGAGATGTCTCTGCATGAAACATTTACCTTGCATTCACGATCTATGTTACTTTTAAACAATGAATTTGTAATGACCCTCGGGTCTCGTACTTATGTTAATTTCTTTCTATTTGTAGAAGCATACTATCGTTTGTAAAACATTTGACGTCAGTAAAGACGTTACCTCTTTTGATGAATGCAAACTTATTTAAAACAGCATATAGTGTTTGACCTTGTAATGATCCTGTTTTTGATGATCCGTACACGTTAATTTTGTACGGGGCGTCACATTTGGTATCAGAGCATTGGTTGTAGGGAATTAGGTTGCATTAGTGAGTCTAGACCGAGCCAAGTAGGATTCACTAATAGGACTAATCTACAACTCGCTAGTTTACTTGTTTCTGCGGAACTTTCTGCATGATGCTGCTTACTTTTACTGCTATATGTCGTATACTGCTACTTATTTTCACTACTTCATGCTACTATCTGCTTTCGATTGCATGATACTTCTGTAGGATTTGTTATTATTGTCATGCTATTTACTGCTATAGATGATCTAGACTGTCGTAGTTACTTTGCCTAATATGTGCTTGCTATATGACTTACTGACATGGAAAAAGTTATTTTTCCTTGTTCAGATGTCGGACATACCGCCCATTATCATTGATTTGGAGAGCGACTCAGATTCATCTTCCACCTCGCCTGCTATTGCTGCTGACTCACAGATCCCGTCATCGCTACCCTCCAGCGACTCTGGCGATTCGTCCTCTGGGGACAGTAGCCACTCACCTAACCCGATGGTCATCTCAGATGGAGACGAGGATCCAGAGGAGATTCCAGCTCCACCCAGCCCAGGACTCCGGAAGTCACAGCACCATTCTGGTGGTGATGTGATTCCTAGGGAAATGGGACGGTCCTTTCCGTAATGAGCATGGACATTGGGCTAGATGCCTTGCTGATGGACGTGTCGTGCCGATCCTGCCTGGCAGATATCTACTTATGACCACCGGACAGGCACATCCACCCTCAGATGATTCGGGCGATTCATCATCTGATGACTCCAGCGACGAGGATTCTGACGAGGATTCCGAGGAGGACTCTGAGGAGGACCCTGAGGAGGAGCCCGTGCAGCCGCCCTCTACCCTGCCGAAGAAGCGGTATCATTTCGATGGTACTGTTATTCCTGAGGTTAACGGAGGTAGACCGTTCTTGGACGTACGTGGACAGATGGTTAGGGTTACTGCCCGTAAGCGGGTTGTGCCATACCCTGCTGATCCATTCGTGCGTAAGGTTTCCCGTTACGCACCATCTACTTCTAGTACTGCACCATCTGCACCACTGGCACTACCAGCACCACCAGCATCATCTGCACCGCCTGCCCCACCAGCATCCCCCGTCGTCAAGGAACTGACGTGGGAAGTGCATATCCTCCGTGCTCGGGTAACTGAGCTCGAGGAACAGATGACCCACTTGATGGACATCATTTATCCACCATCACCATAGGACTATTGTATTAGATTTGGCTATGTAACCCTCTTGGTAGTTTCATGTTTTACTCATGTATTGTACGAACCTTATGTGGATGTATGCAACTTTCTTATTAATGAGTAGAACTTGATGTTGTTTAAATTTTGTACGGTGTTCTATTTATGCTACTATATGATGATTTAGTGGTATCTGTTTCTGGTTGCATTACTTAATAATTGTGTGTTGTGTTGATTCCATACTGGGTGCCTTATGCTATAATATCATTATTATTTATTGAATGCTGGATTTTGACTTAAGTCGAAATTTTTGTTTTGAAGATCAATGGCAAACAGAAGAGTTCCAAGGGAAACGCCCACAACGGCACAGATCAAGGAAATGATTGCTGCTCGAGTAGACGCAGCTATGGCGGATGTCAACCCCCAAGCTCCACCGGTAAACCAGCACATTCAAAATGGGTGCACTTATAAGGAATTTCAGAGCTGCAAGCCCCACAAATTCAGTGGTACTGAGGGGCCAGTTGGACTGACAAGACAGTTTGAGAAATTGGAAGCTGTATTCCGTGTGAGTAACTGCTCAGAAATGAACAAAACTAAGTATGACTCCTGTACCCTGTCAGACAACGCTTTAACCTGGTGGAACACACTTGCTCAGGCTAAGGGAATTGACGAGGCTTATGCTACCCCATGGGAGGAATTCAAAGGGGACATGATCGAGGAGTACTGCCCCAGAACAGAAATACAGAAAATGGAAGCTGAGTTTTGGGAGTTGAAGGTTGTGGGAACCGATCTTGATGGCTATAACCGAAGGTACCTGGAATTAGCTCTGATGTGAAATGTCCCGTTCTTATTGATTAAAAACGTTCCATATTAATTGATTTCGTTGCGAGGTTTTGACCTCTATATGAGACGTTTTTTCAAAGACTGCATTCATTTTAAAACAAACCATAACCTTTATTTCATCAATAAAGGTTTAAAAAGCTTTACGTAGATTATCAAATAATGATAATCTAAAATATCCTGTTTACACACGACTATTACATAATGGTTTACAATACAAATATGTTACAACGAAATAAGTTTCTTGAATGCAGTTTTTACACAATATCATACAAGCATGGACTCCAAATCTTGTTCTTATTTAAGTATGCGACAGCGGAAGCTCTTAATAATCACCTGAGAATAAACATGCTTAAAACGTCAACAAAAATGTTGGTAAGTTATAGGTTTAACCTATATATATCAAATCGTAACAATAGACCACAAGATTTCATATTTCAATACACATCCCATACATAGAGATAAAAATCATTCATATGGTGAACACCTGGTAACCAACCTTAACAAGATGCATATATAAGAATATCCCCATCATTCCGGGACACCCTTCGGATATGATATAAATTTCGAAGTACTAAAGCATCCGGTACTTTGGATGGGGTTTGTTAGGCCCAATAGATCTATCTTTAGGATTCGCGTCAATTAGGGTGTCTGTTCCATAATTCTTAGATTACCAGACTTAATAAAAAGGGGCATATTCGATTTCGATAATTCAACCATAGAAGGTAGTTTTACATACTTGTGTCTATTTTGTAAATCATTTATAAAACCTGCATTATTCTCATCCCAAAAATATTAGATTTTAAAAGTGGGACTATAACTCACTTTCACAGATTTTTACTTCGTCGGGAAGTAAGACTTGGCCACTGGTCGATTCACGAACCTATAACAAATATGTACATATATATCAAAGTATGCTCAAAATATATTTACAACACTTTTAATACATTTTGATGTTTTAAGTTTATTAAGTCAGCTGTCCTCGTTAGTAACCTACAACTAGTTGTCCACAGTTAGATGTACGAAAACAAATCGATACATATTATCTTAAATCAATCCACGACCCAGTGTATACACATCTCAGGCTAGATCACAACTCAAAGTATATATATTTTTGGAATCAACCTCAACCCTGTATAGCTAACACCAAATTACTGCATATAGAGTGTCTATGGTTGTTCCAAATAATATATATACATGGATCGATATGATATGTCAAAACATTTGCATACGTGTCTATGGTATCCCAAGATTACATAATATATTAGAATACATGTATAATACAACATAAGTTAGCTAGGATATGATTTGTATAGAATTGTTAATATTTCCCGTAGCTACAAAAATAAAAAATATCCAATCTTGTTTTACCCATAACTTCTTCATTTTAAATCCGTTTTGAGTGAATCAAATTGCTATGGTTTCATATTGAACTCTATTTTATGAATTGAAACAGAAAAATTATAGGTTTATAGTCAGAATTATAAGTTACAAGTCATTTTTGTAAGAGGTAGTCATTTCAGTCGAAAGAACGACGTCTTGATGACCATTTTGAAAAACATACTTCCACTTTGAGTTTAACCATGATCTTTGGATATAGTTTCATGTTCATAAGAAAAATCATTTTCCCAGAAGAACAACTTTTAAATCAAAGTTTATCATAGTTTTTAATTATCAAACCCAAAACAGCCCGCGGTGTTACTACGACGGCGTATGTCCAGTTTTACGCTATTTTTCGTGTTTCCAGGTTTTAAATCATTAAGTTAGCATATCATATAGATATAGAACATGTGTTTAGTTGATTTTAAAAGTCAAGTTACAAGGATTAACTTTTGTTTGCGAACAAGTTTAGAATTAACTAAACTATGTTCTAGTGATTTCAAGTTTAAACCTTCGAATAAGATAGCTTTATATGTATGAATTGAATGATGTTATGAACATCATTACTACCTCAAGTTTTGTGGATAAACCTACTGGAAAAGAGACAAATGGATCTAGCTTCAAAGGATCATGGATGGCTTGAAAGTTCTTGAAGTAGAATCATGACACGAAAACAAGTTCAAGTAAGATTTCCACTCGAAATAAGATTGTTATAGCTATAGAAATTGAATAAAAGTTTGAATATGAGTATTACCTTATATTATAAAGATATATTACTGTAAATAAGAAATATTTCTTGAGGTTGGATGATCACTCTACAATATTGGAAGTAAGCTAGCAAACTTGGAAGTATTCGTGATTTTATGAAACTAGAACTTGTAGAATTTATGAAGAACACTTAGAACTTGAAGATAGAACTTAAGAGAGATCAATTAGATGAAGGAAATTGAAGAATAAAAGTGTTTGTAGGTGTTTTTGGTCGTTGGTGTATGGATTAGATATAAAGGATATGTAATTTTGTTTTCATGTAAATAAGTCATGAATGATTACTCATATTTTTGTAATTTTATGAGATATTTCATGCTAGTTGCCAAATGATGGTTCCCACATGTGTTAGGTGACTCACATGGGCTGCTAAGAGCTGATCATTGGAGTGTATATACCAATAGTACATACATCTAAAAGCTGTGTATTGTACGAGTACGAATACTGGTGCATACGAGTAGAATTGTTGATAAAACTGAACGAGGATGTAATTGTAAGCATTTTTGTTAAGTAGAAGTATTTTGATAAGTGTCTTGAAGTCTTTCAAAAGTGTATTAATACATATTAAAACACTACATGTATATAAATTTTAACTGAGTCGTTAAGTCATCGTTAGTCGTTACATGTAAGTGTTGTTTTGAAACCTTTAGGTTAACGATCTTGTTAAATGTTGTTAACCCAATGTTTATAATATAAAATAAGATTTTAAATTATTATATTATCATGATATTATGATGTACAAATATCTCTTAATATGATATATATACATTAAATGTCGTTACAACGATAATCGTTACATATATGTCTCGTTTCAAAATCATTAAGTTAGTAGTCTTGTTTTTACATATGTAGTTCATTGTTAATATACTTAATGATATGTTTACTTATCATAATATCATGTTAACTATATATATAACCATATATATGTCATCATATAGTTTTTACAAGTTTTAACGTTCGTGAATCACCGGTCAACTTGGGTGGTCAATTGTCTATATGAAACCTATTTCAATTAATCAAGTCTTAACAAGTTTGATTGCTTAACATGTTGGAAACACTTAATCATGTAAATAACAATTTCATTTAATATATATATAAACATAGAAAAGTTCGGGTCACTACAGTACCTACCCGTTAAATAAATTTTGTCCCGAAATTTTAAGCAGTTGGAGGTGTTGACGTATCTTCTGGAAATAAATGCGGGTATTTCTTCTTCATCTGACCTTCTCGTTCCCAGGTGAACTCGGGTCCTCTACGAGCACTCCAATGATCAGCTCTTAGCAGCCCATGTGAGTCACCTAACACATGTAGGAACCATCATTTGGCAACTAGCATGAAATATCTCATAAAATTACAAAAATATGAGTAATCATTCATGACTTATTTACATGAAAACTATTGGGATTTAACAAGTTTCATAATACTTATAATCATTCAAGAAATAAGATTTGCGGAAGCGTATAAATTTCCATTTTAAAACTTGTAAATCTTTAACCATTTAAAGTTAAATCCCAAATAGGATCAAGTTGTGAAACATACTTACAAACTAAGAGTGGGTTTAGAGATTATACCTCCTCAAGCTAGTTGGGGGTTGTTTTCAAAGTTGCAAGATGATGATGAAGATGATGATGAATGCAAGCCTCAAAGTGATGAAACCTCAAGAGATTATACCCTAAACTTGACACCAACACCTTGTACAGTGGTTAGGATTTTTTGACACTTGAAAATAAGCTTCCATATAAGCTCAAGAACTCCCTCTTGGACAGTAGAAAAATCAGCCAGAATTCAGCAAAAGGAGCTGAATTTCACTTGCTATTTTTTGTGTATTTTTATGTATCACTTGAGTCAAGCCTTGGTAAACTAGTTAGGCATGTTCCTTAGGAGTTGTGTCAACTTTAAAGTAACCAAAATAAGCATGGGGTGTCTCCTTGGAGTCCCAAAATCTGCACACTTATAATGTTTAATAATAATACTTGTAAGTTTATAAAAGTTTATAAACTTGTTATAAATTTATGTATTATTTTGTTACTTATATATTTTATAAAACCTTTTATAAAATATAACACAATATAATTATTTAAACCCATAAACAATTATATATAAATTATCTAAATAATTTATCTCAAGTGATAATATTTTAGAAACACGATTTTCTAAAATCTAAGTGCCGCGTATTTGTTTAATGATCCAATTGTTAATATCAAATACGTATAAGGTGTCGGTAAGCTTGTTATTGGGTATGACCCGACTTGGATCAAAACACATTAGCCACGTTAATTTGATATGTCTCTCGGGCATACGAAAAACCTTCAATCTCCCACTTGCATGAGAAACATAAGAAATTAATGCAAGTGACGGATACCACCTAACGACTGTCCATCACCCCCAATATGTTATGACTTAGTGCCATTCAATAACATCGTCCCTTTCGAGTTCCCATCTCGAATATGATTAGGTGAATTTTTTCATTATATCCTTTCATCCTAGATGTCATGTTAAATCCAAGAGACATAGAGTGATCACTCTCTTCTAGATTTAACTTTATCAGGCCTTAGACATCTAACTCTCAACGAATAAGAGGGACAAATTCCATCTTGACTACATATGTCCTAGATATACACTATGCATTATACCTGAGCTCTTC
This sequence comes from Rutidosis leptorrhynchoides, assembly GCF_046630445.1. Lineage (NCBI taxonomy): Eukaryota > Viridiplantae > Streptophyta > Magnoliopsida > Asterales > Asteraceae > Rutidosis > Rutidosis leptorrhynchoides. The sequence goes on along the minus strand of NC_092338.1, from coordinate 273,638,781 downwards.
CTTATGAACTACCATATTTCAGAATAGCGAAGGAAAGAATGAAGGCACAATACTTAGTGAATATCCGAACCCAATATGTATCTCAGGTCAGAGGATACGATGATATTTGCCTTTACTCAAGATTACATGTGATCAACCACAAAGGCTCCATTTAGTGAATCTTGAGGGCGGGTCTTCCAATATTTGTATTCCACAAATATCTATGAACCTTGGTTGCAACCTTGCCCCAGATTCATCCCATGAATGTATACCAATCCAAGTTCACAATAGTCTAAACCTCACACTTGTTCCCACAAATGTGATCGACTACAGAATTTAGAACAATTACTTATTCATGGATAAAATATGCAAAATAGGAACATAACTCAAAATAAATTAATACCATAATTATATTAATGAGTTTGAACAATTTCGTTCCGTTACAATACTTAAAACAGATCATGACCAATTACTAGAATATCGAAGACCTAATGCACTAACATGCCCTTGATGTTTTGCACCATGTAAGAGTTTCGTGAGTGGATCCGCTATATTAAGATCTGTGTGAACTTTGCGAATACATATCTTTCCCTTTTCAACTTCATCCCTTATTTAGTTGAATCTCCGCTCAATGTGACGGGTCTTTTGGTGAGCACGAGGTTCCTTGATTTGAGCAATCGCACCCTCGTTGTCATCTCAAGAGGGTCCTGAATGGAAGGGACTACTCCTAAGTCGTCGATGAATTTCTTCATCCATGCAGCTTCCTGCACTGCCAATGAGGCGGCAATGTACTCTGACTCTGTAGTGGATAATGCAATAACATCCTGTTTTGAACTCTTCCAAGAGACTGCACCTCCATTTAACGTGAAGACATAACCGGATTGTGATCGAGAATCATCTCGATCAGTTTGGAAACTCGCATCCACGTAACCTTTTACAGCGAGTTCCTCCTCACCAGACCCATATATTAGAAACATATCCTTAGTCCTCCTAAGGTATTTCAATATACTTTTAACAGCAATCCAATGACTGTTTCCTGGGTTATTCTGGTATCTACTTGTCAAGCTTAGAGCGCATGACACATCCGGTCTAGTGCATATCATTGCATACATGATTGACCCAATAGCAGACGCATATGGGACATTCTTCATTCTTTCCTGTTCATCTTTCGTGGTGGGGCACTGAGATGAACTAAGGAGCGTTCCTCTTTGAATAGGTACCAAACCTTTCTTAGAGTTCTCCATCTTAAACCTTTTCAAGACCTTTTCTATGTATGCACTTTGATTCAAACCTATCAGTTTCTTGGATCTATCCCTGTAGATCTCAATCCCCAAAACGTATTGTGCTTCTCCAAGATCCTTAATGGAGAAGCATTTACTTAGCCAAGTTTTAACACCTTGCATTGCCGGAATATCGTTTCCAAATAATAATATATCATCCACATATAGTACAAGGAACATGATAGTGCTCCCACTAGCTTTCTTGTATACACAAGCTTCATCACCATTTTTAATGAAGCCAAATTTCTTGGCCTCCTCATTAAATCGATGATTCTACATTCTAGATGCTTGTTTCAATCCATAGATTGACTTCTTTAACTTGCATACCATTTTAGGATATTTCGGATCAACAAAGCCTTCAGGCTGAACCATATGGACATCTTCCTCAAGATGTCAATTTAGGAAAACGGTCTTGACATCCATTTGCCATATTTCATAATCATAATGTGCAGCAATGGCAAGTAATATCCTAATAAACTTTAGCATTGCCACAGGCGAAAAAGTTTCATCATAGTCAACCCCTTGAGTTTGAGTGAAACCTTTTGCTACAAGTCTAGCTTTATATATCTCCAAGTTTCCATGTATGTCGGTTTTCATTTTGAAAAGCCATTTACAATCAACTAGCCTTGAGCCAGCAGGTTGTGTAACAAGTTCCCAAACTTGGTTGTCATACATGGATTGCATCTCAGCGTTCATGGCTTCCTGCCATTTATCTTTATCAGTCCTTGATAAAGCATCTTGGTAGTTTATTGGTTCATCCAAATCAACCACATAGCAACCATCCATGAGAAACCCATATCTCTCAGGAGGATTACTAATCCTACCAGATCTGCGAACGTCTTGTGTATTTTGATCATCCATTTGATCACTCTCAACAGTTTCATGTTGAGTGCTAGTGTCAACCAATTGTGTATCATCTACTTGATCTTGAACCTCTTCAAGATCTATCTTCCTTTCACTATTTCCTTCCATTAGGAACTTATTTTCAAGGAATTCAGCCTTTCGAGCAACAAATACATTCTGCTCGGATGGATCATAGAAATAATATCCCATATCATCCTTGGGATATCCTATGAAGATACACTTCGTGGATCGAGCATTCAACTTATTAGGGACGTAACGCTTAGGGTAAGCTTCACATCCCCATACCTTTAAGTATGATAGAGATGGAGGTTTTCCAAACCACATCTCATGAGGAGTTCGTTCCACTTTCTTGGTTGGAGCCATATTTAAAATACGAGTCGCGGAGCATAGACAATAACCCCAAAATGATAGAGGCAACGAGCTTCTAGCCATCATAGATCGAACCATATCCATTAGGGTTACGTTCCTCCTTTCGGAAACTCCATTAAGTTGGGGTGTTCCAGGAGGAGTGAGTTGTGAGATAATCCCACAACTTTTAAGATGATCTTTGAAAGCATCACTTAGGTATTCACCTCCTCTATCAGTACGAAGTACCTTGATTGTCTTATTGAGTTGATTTTGTACTTCGTTTTGATATTCCTTGAATGCTTCAAAAGTTTCGTCCTTGTGTCTTAATAAGTAGACATATCCGAAACGACTAAAGTCATCAATGAAAGTAACGAAGTATCTTTCACCATTCCTAGTTATAGGCTTAAAGGGTCCACATACATCAGAGTGTATTAATCCCAATAAGTCCTTAGCCCTTTCATAGGTCCCTTTGAAAGGTGCTTTAGTCATTTTGCCTTGTAAACAAGATTCACATACATCAAACGAGTCTAGTTCATTTGATTTCAAAAGGCCATTCTTTTGAAGTGTATGCATTCGATTCTTGTTTATCTGACCAATGCGACAATGCCATAAGTAGGAATCACTCAAATCCCTTTTGAGTTTCTTGGTGTTTGCATGGTATATTGAGCTATTGTATGATGTGTCATCATGAACCAATTCATAAATAACATTCGAAGGCGAAGCCTTAAAATAGAACACATTATCTAAAGAAACATGGATATCATCATTAATAAAATTAAGATTAAAACCATATTGTTTCAAACGGGATACAGAAATAATGTTTCGAGATAAATCGGGTGCATACAAAACATTTTTCAAAATAAGCTCCAAACCACTTGGAAGCTTTAAAACAAAGTCTCCATGAGCTTTCACTTGCACCCTTGCTCCATTTCCTATGAAAAGACTTGTTGTTCCCGCATCTTGATTACTTCTTTTGAACCCCTGCAAAGAATTGCAAATATGAGTTCCACATCCTGTGTCTAATACCCATGTATTAGAAGAAGTAATACTAAGCTCAATGTATACCATATATACATTACCTGAGGTTTGCCCTGCATCCCTCTTTTCCTTCAACTCCTTTAGGTAGACCGGGCAGTTGCGTTTCCAGTGACCCATCTCACTGCTACCAAAGCACAGATCTTCCTTGGGGTTAGCTTTACCAGCAACCTTTGGCTTCTTGTTGTTGTTGGTTGGGGTAACCATCTTCCCTTTTCCCTTGTCTTTGCCTTGGTAGGCGGGTCCCTTCCACTTAGCCGCCTTTGGCTTAGAAGTGTTATTGTTTTTGGACCCGCCTTCATTGATCGTAAACACGGGTGAAGCCCTTTTACCCATGCTTGCTTCTGCCGTCTTAAGCATGGCATGTAAGTCGCCAATGCTTTTATCCCAACCATTCATGTTGTAATTCATTACAAATGTGTCAAACCTTTTTGACAATGAGTTGAGAATGAGGTCTGTGGCTAATTCATTAGACACGTTGCAATTTAGACGGTTCGCTCGATCAATAAGGCTTTTCATCTTAAGGACATAAGATGAAACGGATTGGGAGTCGTCCATCCGACATGCATGAAGCGCTCGAACCGATTCGAAGCGCTCGACACGAGCTTGTTGAAGGAACATCTCCTTCAACTGTATGATCATGTCATATGCACTATGATGCTCAAAATCCTTTTGGAGTTCGGGTATCATAGTCCCAAGCATGAGGCAAGAAACTTGCAATGAATCGGTGCAATATTTCTCCCAATAAGCCATGCCGTCCGTATCATCCTCGTCCGGTTGATCGGGAATGGGGTCTTCCAACACATACGCCCTGTCCTCTAGTTTGAGGACAATTCTTAGATTGCGGAACCAATCTATGAAGTTCGTATGGTTGAGTTTTTCCTTTTCGAGTATTGACCTCAACGATAGGTTGTTAAAGTTTATTGGTGCATTCAGAATGTTGTTGTTATTGGCGGCCATCTACAAAATTTAACAAAGTTGTTTAAGTATCAATTTTAATTTAACGATCAATACCCTTTAAATCCAATTGACATTTATTAAATTTTAGAATCCAACGGTAAACCAAATTTCGGTTAGGTGACCTTTATCCCGTCATTTGATTTAGCTAGGTAGTCATTATATGACAATTGCAATCCTTTTGCAACTTCTAAGTTATGGGATCATGCAATCCTTTTGCATGGCATATTTATCCCATCAACGCCTATTTGTTCCTCATGCTTCGGTGACCTTAAGTTCATGATTTCCAAATCAAGTCGTCCTACTTGTGTAAACGTGTAAACTTAACATACAAGTGGTTAGGTGACCTTTATCCCACAATCATGCGAAATTCACCTTAATCATATTAGTTTGCTCATAACGGTTAGGTGACCTTTATCCCATTGTGAGTTCCCTAATATTTTTAAGTGTTGCACAAAAGGATGGCGTTTAACTTTGTTTGCCTTGTTAATAAGGGATTTTAAGTTTTCATTAATTCTAGTTTGAGAAAACTTTTATGCCATACACCAACATGCATTTAGTGTATGGTTCATTTGAAATCCATTTTCATGTCTATAAACCATTTTATATATATGATCCTAATCATGTTCTTAATAACCGTTTATTAATGTCCTTTTAGCCATTTTTAATTTAACCAATTAAATTGTCGTTTTGCATGTCGTTAATTAATGTATAATTTAACCAATTAAATTGCCATTTTGCTTGTTGTTAACTTGTGTGATTAACTTGTAGCATACAAACATACAATCCACAATCATACAATAAACAACCATGCATGCAAAACAAATATGTTCATAATCAAGCCATTTTGGTAGACATTTGTTTAGCCGAAAACAAATGCCACCGGATAAGGGGTTATAACACAAAGTAGGAGATTTTAAATTTCCCACTTAATCTTGCATCCAAATGCTTCTTCTTGTGTTCTTCAAGTCTTCATCATCTTCATCTTTTTACAAAATATATCCTAATACATTTTGTCTAAAAAAGTGAAATTACAACCTAATCTATTTTACATACCAAATATAAAATAAATTACATAACCAAAATAATATTATTACATACCAAATGAATAAATATTAAATCAACCAAACATGCAACCAAACACAAGGTCAAGGCTTAGATTGTGAACATCATCAACATAAGTGATAGGCAATACAGAATCACAAGTGATTGGAAACACAGAATCACAAGTGATATGCAACACAGAATCACAAAATACAGAATCACAAGTGATCGGCAACACAGAATCACAAGTGATTTGCAACACAGAATCACAAGTGATTGGCAATACAGAATCACAAGTGATCGGCAACACAGAATGCAGAATCCCAAGTGATTTTGGCCAAAATGACAAACCACTCAAAACTGAAAATTTTACATTCTACTTCATGCATGTTCATAGAATGCAAAACTATAGTGGGTTTAATAACCATCTCGAAGCATATTTCAACAACTTCGGCTCTAGATACCATTGTTGGGATTTAACAAGTTTCATAATACTTATAATCATTCAAGAAATAAGATTTGCGGAAGCGTATAAATTTCCATTTTAAAACTTGTAAATCTTTAACCATTTAAAGTTAAATCCCAAATAGGATCAAGTTGTGAAACATACTTAGAAACTAAGAGTGGGTTTAGAGATTATACCTCCTCAAGCTAGTTGAGGGTTGTTTTCAAAGTTGCAAGATGATGATGAAGATGATGATGAATGCAAGCCTCAAAGTGATGAAACCTCAAGAGATTATACCCCAAACTTGACACCAACTTTAACGACCAGTCCTAATCCTCCCGGACGAAGTCATCAACAGTTGGTCCCATCGCGATGATCGACTCCAAGTAATGTCCTTAATATGAGCTAATGCACAGCGGAAGACTTAATTCGTACCTGAGAATAACATGCTTTAAAATGTCAACATAAAGTTGGTGAGATATTGGTTTAATGCTAGCAGCAATATAACTATGGACCACAAGATTTCATATATAAAAATATAATACACTCACAAGTGTATAAAATCATTCTGCTTATGTTGAGGCCTCAGTAACCAACCTTAACAATAATATAATAAGTCATCTTCGCAAAGATGGATATGTACACTCGCAAGTGTATAAATAATCCTCGAAGTACTAAACATCCGCCCACTAGTTCTTATGTCTAGTGCAGCCTACTGGATGGGGATGTTAAACCCGATAGATCTATCTTTAGGATTCGCGCTTACATGCTATTATAACATATAACTAAATTACCTAGCACATCAATCCGCAGAATATCATTTTTAATCACTTGTGTCCATAACGTAAATCATTTATAAAAACAGCGCATGTAATCTCATCCCAAAAATATTTAAAGTTTAAAAGGGACTATATACTCACCATACTGTATTTTGTAGTAAAAATACATACAACACCATTGGTAACTTATAAGGTTGGCCTTCGATTCACGAACCTATATCAATTATGTATATTAAATATATTATTGTATCTGAACAAGTTTATATATATTATTATTTCGACTGTTATATATATTTCTATATATATATATATTTATAAATAGTTATTTGATTAAATAATATTACTGATATTAATGAATAAAGAGTTGTGTTATTGTAATAATATTGGAAATGATACTCCTTAACATAATAATTTGTAATATTCTTAATAATAACAATAATGATACTAGAATAATATTGATAAAATAAATGGTAATTTGTTTTAAAAAAATAAATTTTAGCAAAAAGATATATATATTTTTTAAAATTTGATAATAATTATAATGATAATTTGTAAAAATAATGAAAATAGTAGTAGTTTTGTGGTTTTAATTATAATAATACTACTATTATTATTAACCTTAATGATGTTACAATAATAATTCTATTGTTAATAATGTTAATAATAACTAATGATAATTCTAATAATAACAATAAAGATGATAATTTTAATTATATTAAAGATATTAATATTAGTTAACATAATATTGGTAATGATGATATTAGTAATATTAATAAAAGATCATAATAATAAACATTGTTATACCTTAAAAAGATAGGTTTTTAAAAAGAAACGCCTCTGCTGGGTATTGAACCCACGACCTCTCGGTCACCAGACACAACACCTTGCCCTTCCTCCAGTTCATTATTTCTGACTTAATCTCTAATTAAAAGTTTATGACCCGTGTTTTACAGTTCTCATTCTTCTTCACATCAGTTTAACCCGAATTCAGTTACCCAAATCGACAAAGCTTTATAATAGAACAGAAATATTTTATTTAAGTTTAATTTAAAACGAAAAAGAAATAAAAAAAAAAATAACACAGCTTTTATTGCTGCTTCTGTTCGACGCCATGTAGGAAGAAGGAGAAGAACTGGGTTTCGATTTTGATAAAGTTTTAACCAAACTTCATAACACGAAATATGTTGCAAATCACCTCTATAAACCATAAAAATTATCAATTTAACTCAATTCGAAACGGAATACTCAAATTTGACTGAAGAACAATTGTTGACTTTTAAAATCCCAAACTTTGATCTAAAAATTCGGGTTTGATAAAACGAATTGACATTTGATAATTTGAAGAAAGTTTAAGTAGACCATTCTCAACAAAACTGTATTTTTAGATTTGAGAGAATGATTCGGTTTTGAGCTTTTGATTATCTTGTGACATGAACAGAGGTTAAATATTCATCTTCTTAAATTTCTGTTGGATTCTATAAATATCAGTAGGCACCTTAAAGGTGTAAATGATAGATTAAAGTAAGAACACGAGTTACACAAGATTTGATTTTATAAAGTATTTAGCTAGACAAAGTATCACAAGCATATAGTATGAAAACGAAAAGGGACAGAAAAAAAATAAAAAATAAAACAGATGCAGAGATGGGCCTTTCCAATCAGATATATAGAGATAAGGCTCCGTGTTTTTTTTTATATTTATACTAATATCACAATTAAATAAATATAGATGCATTATTAATAATGCAATTGATAATCATATTAATAATAATACTAATGATTTGCATTAACAATAATAATAACAATTATAATACTTTTAAAATAATTTTTTTTTATAATAAGAATAATACTAATAATATTAATGATATCTATAATAATATTAATAATGTTCATTAATAATAAAAATATCAGTAATAATAAATTATATGTTACATAAACTATATTTTAAATTTTATACATGTTAATAATATAGTTAATAATACAAAAATTGTGCTAATAGTAATAGTGAGTGTTATAATAATAATGTTGATATAAATAAATATTAAATTTTGTAATTATATATTATGTACTCATATGCTATATATAAAAATTCATTTTATAAATCTTATATTTTATAATTTAGATCCATTTTTAATTAAACTTAATTATTTTGTATATTATTTTACATACATAATCTTACTAATCTATTATATATATATATACACATTTATTTACGTAATTGTTCGTGAATCGTTTGGCATTGTCGAAGGGTAACTGATTATCCGAATACAAATTTCAAACATTCTAGACTCATCATTAGGGTTTTTGCTTATCGTGTCGGAAACATATAGAGATTAGGGTTTAAATTTGGTCGGAAATTTCCGGGTCGTTACAGTACCCACCCGTTAAAAAAATTTCGTCCTCGAAATTTGGTCGAGGTTGTCATAAATAACAATAGGAATGTTTTCATGACGAATATGAGGTAATAATGAAGTTTTATCATTATTGAGAGATTTAGATAAAATGTTTCGATTATGTGAGACGCACGAGTGAAACTATCACAAAAAAAAAATGAGATGAATAAAAATATACTTGTTTTAACCAATAATGTGTTTAGAATTGATTTCCGAAATTTATGGAATTAAGGAAAATCTTACGTAATAAGATTTGGTTCTTCGGCGATTTAGAAAACAGGATCTCCTTTGATTTAATGTGGTAATCTGTTTCGATTTCTTTGTCGGATATTTCACTATAAAACTACTCCCTTCGTTTTCTTATTTCCATATCCCATATCTTCTACTATTTCTCCTAAATTCCTATTTTAAGACATTTGCTAAAATGCTTCATCTCATTCTAATCCTTGATATACTCTTAATTTTTACGTCTGTCATTCTTCTTTTTCATCTACCACCAGAAGAATCTATTTACTTCTACTATACTCTTGTGTTTATAATGTTTCTAGTTCTCCCGTGTCTCTATCATGCTATCTGCATTGATATACACGATTTGAAATTTTGGGATTGCTATTGAGCTTTATATTCTTCATTATTTTTCGGAGCTTCATGCTTTTGTTTCCTCCTCCTGACTTCGAGTCAAGCGAGTAATGGTCCGGAATTCGTAGGTATGAAGTTTGGAATGAACATAGCTGATGCTTTTAGAAAGAAATGGTAATGGCAAAATTTTGATTTGTCAAATTACCAGAATTTAGAAGAAAAGATGGAACTATCAGGAAGATATGTTCTCGATATATTTGAAAATTGGGTAGAATGTAAGAGTCGTGTAACATAGCACATGATGATGGTACTGTAAATCGTCACATTCCATTAGAAACTCAACATGACTTACTGTAATATAATGAAGTTGATCAAGTTTCATTATATTATACTAATTCATGCATCAGTTCCCAACACTGCTTCAGAACATTCCTATTTTAAACTCGAAGGTTTCAGAATTTAGAAACTAACACAGTTTCTTTTATGATGTGATACAGATAGCGCGAGAAGATAGATGATTTCCGATAAGAATAGTTATAAAAATATCTTCAGAAACATTGAGGATATTTATAATGAAAGATATGATAATATCTTGGAACTTTTAATGCCGAAGGATGATGATGAAGAATGGTGTCAGCAAAGGTTTTAGAGTAAGGAGTAGGGTATGTACTAAGGATTTCAGCAGGCACTGAATCTTTTAAATTCTTTGAAGTCAAACTTATTCTTTGTGATTTGTCCACGGCTTACTTCATAGTTTCGCATAATCCGCTTTTTGATACTAAATTTTCTATTGAGTGTTTCCAATACTCCGTTCTTTATCATCAACTTTTGGCTATTAAGACCATCTACAACATGCTGCTTCGTCAGCATTCTCAAAGTTAACGGATCTGGGTCATCGGTTATCAAACTGAGGTGGTTTCAGGAGAATTTTGTTTTTAGATGGTTAAACGCTGATGATGGAATATAAAAGATTCTCCGGTAACGACAGCGAAAGAATAACGTGTATATATATCGAAACTAACCTTTCTGAGAAGTCGAGGTTAACTTGCTGGAGCTGTGACAAAATTGGCTAATTTGAAAAGGGATTGCAAAGTTATTTTGGGTAATAATAACACTAAAGAAATTAACACTGCTGCGTGTTAAACGTTGACTCAGTCTCCGAGAGTCTTACAGGAGCATAAGTCTTTTCTTCCGTAGATGAAACGCGGTTGGTTCATCCTCTCGATTGAGGGATTTTCAAGAATCATGAAAGATTTGAACACGCATTGTAATAGTCGAGATACAAATGAGGTTTAAGATGAAATCAAGTGGCAAGCTTGAAGAATTATTTAGTTTCATATGTTATAATCAATATTTTAATTTAATTCATTTTTAATTGTCCAAAGTTAGCAGTCCAATAGTCCGATGGTTCAATGATTCATATATAATTTAATATATAATATTCGAATTAAATAATACATATCGTGACCCGTGTACCGGTCTCGGTGTCGATCACAACTCAAAGTATATATATATTTTGGAATCAACTCCGACCCTGTATAGCCAACTCCCACCTTCACATATAGAGTGTCTACGGTTGTTCCGAAATATATATATAGATGGGTCGATATGATAAGTCGAAACCTTGCATACGTGTCCCGTTATTTAAAGTGCGTAAAAGTAAATAACAGAAATTAAATGACGGTAAATAAAATTGCGAGAATGTAAATTGCGATAAATTAAATGTTAATCAGTTAGCTGGGAACAGTTAGCCGGAACAGTTAGCGTAAAATCCTATCACAATTCCAATTAATTAATTCGTTTGTTTCTAACACTTTTTATTTTTGTCCAATGTTTTCTTCGTTATGCCACTTGTTGGATTCTGATATATCAAAATCCAAATATGAAATTTGAATAGAAATGGTTATTCTGTGGTGAACGGATACGTATATCGATAGTTGTAAGTAGGATAGTAAATGATCATTGAATCAGATTCGAAGAAGGTACAGTGTAACTTATTAATGTGAATTCTAAATATTTCTCGGGTACTACCCACCCGTTAAAATATTTTCATCATTAACAGTTTGTACGAAAGAATTTTTAATTACGATATTTATGAAAATATACTTGCATATATATTTTCTTCAGATGTAATTATGGATTTAATGAGTCAATAAAATTTTATACTCATTTGATTTATTGTTAGCACTTGATTACATGAGCTCTAAAACGTTAGAGATTACATAATTGCCATGTCGAACAAAGGTAAATGAGGTATAACAATACGTAGAACGAAATTAATTGATGTAGAACAATATGTTGAACGAAAATCATACTCGATGTACAGATGGTAATATTGAGGCGTGTGAGGTTGGTATACAAGATACAGATCGTAACGTTGAGATTTATGACGTGATTGTGGTTGAGGTGATAAGAGTATTGTCGGCGTTGATGATGGTGGTACGGATTATGCTGCTGGTGCTGCTGCTGGTGTCTCCACACCAGATTTTCCAAATCCATCACTCGATCACGTAGTTCGGTAACTTCTTATATGATGTCGGGATGATTGACGATTGAAACGAGCGGGTGAGTAAGATTCGACATGTAGGATAATATATAATCATAACGGGATATTTCTAGAAAGGAGAGGTTAAATGGTTTCTCGAACAGGTTCGCCGGTAAGTGCTTTCAGGTTCATCGTCAAACGAGCAGTTTGGTAGATGGAAGGGATCGTCTATGTGAAATGATTTTCGGATATCGGATGATATTCTAGTTATATAGAATATCTATAATACCAAAGATTTCGTAGACTACAGAAGAACCTACGGCATACATTAGGCAAGTCTACAGATGCGCTAAGATATGAATTCTAGTCTATACACTATCAATGCACTAAATGCAATAGGACGTGTCTAAACTTAAGATTGATGAGCAGGCAATTCCCTAAGGATGATAAGCAGATGGTTTCCGACTAAAAATGATAAGCAAAACTTTTTGACAAGTAGACACGGTCAAAGTCCAGACTCACTAATGTATCCTAACAACTACTAGTCAGACACACTAATGCAAGACCTGGTTCACTAAGACCAACGCTCTGATACCAACTTTAACGACTAGTCCTAATCCTCCCGGACGAAGTCATCAACAGTTGGTCCCATCGCGATGATCGACTCCAAGTAATGTCCTTAATATGAGCTAATGCACAGCGGAAGACTTAATTCGTACCTGAGAATAACATGCTTTAAAATGTCAACATAAAGTTGGTGAGATATTGGTTTAATGCTAGCAGCAATATAACTATGGACCACAAGATTTCATATATAAAAATATAATACACTCACAAGTGTATAAAATCATTCTGCTTATGTTGAGGCCTCAGTAACCAACCTTAACAATAATATAATAAGTCATCTTGGCAAAGATGGATATGTACACTCGCAAGTGTATAAATAATCCTCGAAGTACTAAACATCCGCCCACTAGTTCTTATGTCTAGTGCAGCCTACTGGATGGGGATGTTAAACCCGATAGATCTATCTTTAGGATTCGCGCTTACATGCTATTATAACATATAACTAAATTACCTAGCACATCAATCCGCAGAATATCATTTTTAATCACTTGTGTCCATAACGTAAATCATTTATAAAAACAGCGCATGTAATCTCATCCCAAAAATATTTAAAGTTTAAAAGGGACTATATACTCACCATACTGTATTTTGTAGTAAAAATACATACAACACCATTGGTAACTTATAAGGTTGGCCTTCGATTCACGAACCTATATCAATTATGTATATTAAATATATTATTGTATCTGAACAAGTTTATATATATTATTATTTCGACTGTTATATATATTTCTATATATATATATTTATAAATAGTTATTTGATTAAATAATATTACTGATATTAATGAATAAAGAGTTGTGTTATTGTAATAATATTGGAAATGATACTCCTTAACATAATAATTTGTAATATTCTTAATAATAACAATAATGATACTAGAATAATATTGATAAAATAAATGGTAATTTGTTTTAAAAAAATAAATTTTAGCAAAAAGATATATATATTTTTTAAAATTTGATAATAATTATAATGATAATTTGTAAAAATAATGATAATAGTAGTAGTTTTGTGGTTTTAATTATAATAATACTACTATTATTATTAACCTTAATGATGTTACAATAATAATTCTATTGTTAATAATGTTAATAATAACTAATGATAATTCTAATAATAACAATAAAGATGATAATTTTAATTATATTAAAGATATTAATATTAGTTAACATAATATTGGTAATGATGATATTAGTAATATTAATAAAAGATCATAATAATAAACATTGTTATACCTTAAAAAGATAGGTTTTTAAAAAGAAACGCCTCTGCTGGGTATTGAACCCACGACCTCTCGGTCACCAGACACAACACCTTGCCCTTCCTCCAGTTCATTATTTCTGACTTAATCTCTAATTAAAAGTTTATGACCCGTGTTTTACAGTTCTCATTCTTCTTCACATCAGTTTAACCCGAATTCAGTTACCCAAATCGACAAAGCTTTATAATAGAACAGAAATATTTTATTTAAGTTTAATTTAAAACGAAAAAGAAATAAAAAAAAAATAACACAGCCTTTATTGCTGCTTCTGTTCGACGCCATGTAGGAAGAAGGAGAAGAACTGGGTTTCGATTTTGATAAAGTTTTAACCAAACTTCATAACACGAAATATGTTGCAAATCACCTCTATAAACCATAAAAATTATCAATTTAACTCAATTCGAAACGGAATACTCAAATTTGACTGAAGAACAATTGTTGACTTTTAAAATCCCAAACTTTGATCTAAAAATTCGGGTTTGATAAAACGAATTGACATTTGATAATTTGAAGAAAGTTTAAGTAGACCATTCTCAACAAAACTGTATTTTTATATTTGAGAGAATGATTCGGTTTTGAGCTTTTGATTATCTTGTGACATGAACAGAGGTTAAATATTCATCTTCTTAAATTTCTGTTGGATTCTATAAATATTAGTAGGCACCTTAAAGGTGTAAATGATAGATTAAAGTAAGAACACGAGTTACACAAGATTTGATTTTATAAAGTATTTAGCTAGATAAAGTATCACAAGCATATAGTATGAAAACGAAAAGGGACAGAAAAAAAAATAAAAAATAAAACAGATGCAGAGATGGGCCTTTCCAATCAGATATATAGAGATAAGGCTCCGTGTTTTTTTTTTTTATATTTATACTAATATCACAATTAAATAAATATAGATGCATTATTAATAATGCAATTGATAATCATATTAATAATAATAATACTAATGATTTGCATTAACAATAATAATAACAATTATAATACTTTTAAAATAATTTTTTTTTTATAATAAGAATAATACTAATAATATTAATGATATCTATAATAATATTAATAATGTTCATTAATAATAAAAATATCAGTAATAATAAATTATATGTTACATAAACTATATTTTAAATTTTATACATGTTAATAATATAGTTAATAATACAAAAATTGTGCTAATAGTAATAGTGAGTGTTATAATAATAATGTTGATATAAATAAATATTAAATTTTGTAATTATATATTATGTACTCATATGCTATATATAAAAATTCATTTTATAAATCTTATATTTTATAATTTAGATCCATTTTTAATTAAACTTAATTATTTTGTATATTATTTTACATACATAATCTTACTAATCTATTATATATATATATACACATTTATTTACGTAATTGTTCGTGAATCGTTTGGCATTGTCGAAGGGTAACTGATTATCCGAATACAAATTTCAAACATTCTAGACTCATCATTAGGGTTTTTGCTTATCGTGTCGGAAACATATAGAGATTAGGGTTTAAATTTGGTCGGAAATTTCCGGGTCGTTACACCAACACTTTGTACAATGGTTAGGATTTTTTGACACTTAAAAATAAGCTTCTAAATAAGCTCACGAACTCCCTCTTGGATAGCAGAAAAATCAGCCAGAATTCAGCAAAAGGAGCTGAATTTCACTTGCTATTTTTTGTGTATTTTTATGTATCACTTGAGTCAAGCCTTGGTAAACTAGTTAGGCATGTTCCTTAGAAGTTGTGTCAACTTTAAAGTAACCAAAATAAGCATGGGGTGTCTCCTTGGAGTCCCAAAATCTGCACACTTATAATGTTTAATAATAATACTTGTAAGTTTATAAAAGTTTATAAACTTGTTATAAACTTATGTATTATTTTGTTACTTATATATTTTATAAAACCTTTTATAAAATATAACACAATATAATTATTTAAACCCATAAACAATTATATATAAATTATCCAAATAATTTATCTCAAGTGATAATATTTTAGAAACTCGATTTTCTAAAATCTAAGTGTCGCGTATTTTTTTAATGATCCAATCGTTAAGATCAAATACGTATAAGGTGTCGGTAAACTTGTTATTGGGTATGACCCGACTTGGATCAAAACATATTAGCCACGTTAATTTGATATGTCTCTCGGGCATACGAAAAACCTTCAAAAAAAAATTACATATCCTTTATATCTAATCCATACACCAACGACCAAAAACACCTACAAACACTTTCATTTTTCAATTTCCTTCATCTAATTGATCTCTCTCAAGTTCTATCTTCAAGTTCTAAGTGTTCTTCATAAATTCTACAAGTTCTAGTTTCATAAAATCAAGAATACTTCCAAGTTTGCTAGCTTACTTCCAATCTTGTAGAATGATCATCCAACCTCAAGAAATCTTTCTTATTTACAGTAATATATCTTTCTAATATAAGGTAATACTCATATTCAAACTTTGATTCAATTTATATAACTATAACAATCTTATTTCGAGTGGAAATCTTACTTGAACTTGTTTTCGTGTCATGATTCTACTTCAAGAACTTTCAAGCCATCCATGATCCTTTGAAGCTAGAACCATTTGTCTCTTTTCCAGTAGGTTTATCCACAAAACTTGAGGTAGTAATGATGTTCATAACATCATTCGATTTATACATATAAAGCTATCTTATTCGAAGGTTTAAACTTGAAATCACTAGAACATAGTTTAGTTAATTTTAAACTTGTTCGCAAACAAAAGTTAATCCTTCTAACTTGACTTTTAAAATCAACTAAATACATGTTCTATATCTATATGATATGCTAACTTAATGATTTAAAACCTGGAAACACGAAAAACACCGTAAAACTGGACATACGCCGTCGTAGTAACACCGCGGGCTTTTTTGGGTTTGATAATTAAAAACTATGATAAACTTTGATTTAAAAGTTGTTCTTCTGGGAAAATGATTTTTCTTATGAACATGAAACTATATCCAAAAATCATGGTTAAACTCAAAGTGGAAGTATGTTTTTCAAAATGGTCATCAAGACGTCGTTCTTTCTACTGAAATGACTACCTCTTACAAAAATGACTTGTAACTTATAATTCTGACTATAAACCTATACTTTTTCTGTTTAGATTCATAAAATAGAGTTCAATATGAAACCATAGCAATTTTATTCACTCAAAACGGATTTAAAATGAAGAAGTTATGGGTAAAACAAGATTGGATATTTTTTATTTTTGTAGCTACGGGAAATATTAACAATTCTATACAAATCATATCCTAGCTAACTTATATTGTATTATACATGTATTCTAATATATTATATAATCTTGGGATACCATAGACACGTATGCAAATGTTTTGACATATCATATCGACCCATGTATATATATTATTTGGAACAACCATAGACACTCTATATGCAGTAATGTTGGAGTTAGCTATACAGGGTTGAGGTTGATTCTAAAAATATATATACTTTGAGTTGTGATCTAGCCTGAGACGTCTATACACTGGGTCGTGGATTGATTCAAGATAATATATATATCGATTTATTTCTGTACATCTAACTGTGGACAACTAGTTGTAGGTTACTAACGAGGACAGCTGACTTAATAAACTTAAAACATCAAAATGTATTAAAAGTGTTGTAAATATATTTTGAATATACTTTGATATATATGTACATATTTGTTATAGGTTCGTGAATTGACCAGTGGCCAAATTTTACTTCCCGACGAAGTAAAAATCTGTGAAAGTGATTTATAGTCCCACTTTTAAAATCTAATATTTTTGGGATCAGAATACATGCAGGTTTTATAAATGATTTACAAAATAGACACAAGTACGTGAAACTACATTCTATGGTTGAATTATCGAAATAGAATATGCCCCTTTTTATTAAGTCTGGTAATCTAAGAATTAGGGAACAGACACCCTAATTGACGCGAATCCTAAAGATAGATCTATTGGGCCTAACAAATCCCATCCAAAGTACTGGATGCTTTAGTACTTCGAAATTTATATCGTATCCGAAGGGTGTCCCGGAATGATGGGGATATTCTTATATATGCATCTTGTTAATGTTGGTTACCAGGTGTTCACCATATGAATGATTTTTATCTCTATGTATGGGATGTATATTGAAATATGATATCTTGTGGTCTATTGTTACGATTTGATATATATAGGTTAAACCTATAACTCACCAACATTTTTGTTGACGTTTTAAGCATGTTTATTCTCATGTGATTATTAAGAGCTTCCGCTGTCGCATACTTAAATAAGGACAAGATTTGGAGTCCATGCTTGTATGATATTGTGTAAAAACTGCATTCAAGAAACTTATTTCGTTGTAACATATTTGTATTGTAAACCATTATGTAATAGTCGTGTGTAAACAGGATATTTTAGATTATCATTATTTGATAATCTACGTAAAGCTTTTTAAACCTTTATTGATGAAATAAAAGTTATGGTTTGTTTTAAAATGAATGCAGTCTTTGAAAAAACGTCTCATATAGAGGTCAAAACCTCGCAACGAAATCAATTAATATGGAACGTTTTTAATCAATAAGAACTGGACATTTCAGTTGGTATCAAATCGTTGGTCTTAGAGAACCAAAATTTTGCATTAGTGTCTCTTATCGAGTTTGTTAGGATGCATTAGTTAGTCTGGACTTCGACCGTGTTTACTTGAAAAATGATTGCTTAACAAATTTTGTTGGAAACTATATATTTTTAACATGTGAATATTATGTGATATATTCTGTGATATATTAATCTCTTAACGTGTTTGATATTATGTGATAGATGTCTACCTCTAGAACAAGTCCCATTGACTCACCTAATAATAATGAAGAGTCAAATGTAAATTGGAATGATTCGTGGACTAATTCACAAGTTCCCGAAGAGGAACCGGAAGAAGATGTAGTGACCCGAACTTTTCCATGTTTATATATATATTAAATGAAATTGTTATTTACATTACTAAGTGTTTCCAACATGTTAAGCAATCAAACTTGTTAAGACTTGATTAATTGAAATAGGTTTCATATAGACAATTGACCACCCAAGTTGACCGGTGATTCACGAACGTTAAAACTTGTAAAAACTATATGATGACATATATATGGATATATATATAGTTAACATGATATTATGATAAGTAAAAACATATCATTAAGTATATTAACAATGAACTACATATGTAAAAACAAGACTACTAACTTAATGATTTTGAAACGAGACATATATGTAACGATTATCGTTGTAACAACATTTAATGTATATATATATATCATATTAAGAGATATTTATACATCATAAAATCATGATAATATAATAATTTAAAATCTCATTTGATATTATAAACATTGAGTTAACAATACTTAACAAGATCGTTAACCTAAAGGTTTCAAAACAACACTTACATGTAACGACTAACGATGACTTAACGACTCAGTTAAAATGTATATACATGTAGTGTTTTAATATGTATTCATACACTTTTAAAAGACTTCAATACACTTATCAAAATACTTCTACTTAACAAAAATGCTTACAATTACATCCTCGTTCAGTTTCATCAACAATTCTACTCGTATGCACCCGTATTCGTACTCGTACAATACACAGCTTTTAGATGTATGTACTATTAGTATATACACTCCAATGATGTAAAGACCCGTCCTTATCCATCCGGACGATATCTTCAACATTTGGTCCCATTGCGATGGTCGACTCCAAGTATTGTCCTTAAATTGAGCAAATGCACAGCGGAAGACTTAATTCGTACCTGAGAATAACATGTTTTAAAACGTCAACATAAAGTTGGTGAGATATATAGGTTTGTTGCTAGCAGCGTTATAACTATGGACCACAAGATTTCATATGTAAACATTTTAATAAAAATATTCTAAGTGGTTGAGCACTTGGTAACCATACTTAACATTTTCACGTCGCATATTCCCTTTAATATGAAATCTTACTACACCGTACCAAGTGTAGTCACAAAACGAAGTACTGTGCAACCGTTGAATACTGGTCGTCCAGTCCGGTTGGGGTTGTCAGGCCCGATAGATCTATCAACAGGATTCGCGTTTACAATACCGCTGTAAATATTAGTTACCAAGCTACAGGGAAGTATGCCAGTGGTACAACTCAACGTAGAACATATTTTTCAGTTACTTGTGTCCATATCGTAAAACATAAAATACATGTATTCTCATCCCGAAATATTTAGAGTTTAAAAGTGGGACTATATACTCACCTAATGTATTTTGTAGTAAAAATACATATAACATCATTGATCAATTATAAGGTTGGCCTTGGATTCTCGAACCTATATCATTTATATCTATGTTAACACATATAATTGAGATCGAACGAAATTTTATATTATTACAGATATATTTGTTATTTTTAGTAAATTATAAGTTATATGTATTAAATATGATTTTATGTAACTAATTAAAAAAAAAAAAAAAAAAAAAAAAAAAAAATTTATTAGCTTTTAATAACAATAACAATAATAGTAATAATTGTTAATAAAAATAATTACAATGACAATAATCATGGAAATAATAATAGTATTAGTGGTAATCAAAATAATGATAAAAATATTGTTAGTAAAAATAATAATAATGATTGAAAATAATGATACATATAATAATAGTAATTTTTAATAAAATGCTAGGTTTAATAATAACGATAATGAAAATATTAATTTTGAGTTAATACTTAATACTTACTAATAATATCAATAATAATTATAATAATAATGATAAAGATAATAATAAGATAGTAAAAATAATAATATTAAAAATGATAATGATAATAATAAAAGTAATAAAAAAATGTATACCCTTAACATCTTTTTTTTTAAAAAGAAATTCCCGAGACGGGGCTTGAACCCGTGACCACTCGCTCAAACGAAACACACCAAGACCACTCCTCCATTTCCATTTTTATGTAATTATACCCAATGAAATAACTATAACCCGTTTGAGATTCTGTTTTCCAACTCTTTTTAAAAAAAAACTAAACGATCTCATCCTCGATACATGTTATTGTACGTACACCACTTTTATCTCGAGTAACCAGGTAGGAAGGTAGCAACCACGGCCCAATTCACTTTGGCCCAACAACTAGATAAATCTCGGCCCAACTGAATGCTATTAGCTCTCGGCCCACTAGAAAAGATCCAGTAATTCGATTTACCAAACTGATTTAATCAAGTTCGTGTTTGATTATAATACAACCAACAAACAAAAGCACCCAATTCGTTTTCTTCTTTTTGTTTTTATATTCAAGTGGGTTTCATTAGATTTGAGGGTTGTCGGCCATTACTGTAAAAATATAAGAAACTTGCAATCACCCCAAGTTTTATTATCTCTCATTATTTTTAACAGAAAAGGATTTGCAGCGTAGCAATAGCAATTGTCTTCGAAGACGATAACAGTAGCAGTAAACTGAAGTGGTGTTGGGCTTGGGTTTCGATATAGATGTGGTTTACAGTGATTTGTAAGGGAGTTAGAAACAGGAACGTGGGTACTTGTTACTAGCAACAGAAAAGAAAACAACCCAGCTGCAAATCATGGTGTTCATCTTCCATTATCTTCACTAATACTCTTTCATCTCCAGAAAAAAAAATGAAACGAATATAGCAGTAACATAGAAAAGAAAAGAAGAAGAAAGAAAAAGAAAAAAAAATATGTAAACCGAAGGTGGTGGTTGTGACTTGTGTTCATGACGGTTTCAAGGTGGTTGATGGCGGTTGCGGTTGGTTATGGTGATAGAGTGGCGTGGTGGTGATTTTTGAGTTGACGATCAATGATGTTCTCGGTGAGGATGGTTGGTGGTGATGGGTTGTTCTTGATGAAGAGTGTTGGTGATGATTTGAAGATGATGAAAGGTAGAAAGAGGTCAAGGGTTTGCAAGTGGTTATGGTGGTTATAGGTGGTGGTAGTTATATGTAGCCGTAATCATATTAAAATGAAAATAATCACTTGTTGGTGGTTAACCGAGTAGAAGCAGAAAAAAAAAAAAAAATGGTGAGGGTTGATCAAATGAATTACTTTTGAGTTTAGACGTCGACTAGTAGCAAGAGAGAGCTGGGTTCTTGAGTGGGTTTGATAGAAAAACAAGACGATAGCAAGTGGGTGTTGCTCTTGTCGTGAGATGGTAGTTGAAATATGGTGGTTCTTGTTTTCTCAAAGTGTTAGTGATAGTGGTTGAAGGTGATAGAAGATGGCTCACGAAAGTCGATTAAAGATTGTGGGTTAGTTTGTTCTCCGTAACCATGTGTATGTATATCTATATATAGAGAATATATAGATGGTGATAATGAAACAAATAAGAAAACAGTAAGCACAGTAAGTTGATTTAGTTAATTATAATTCAAGTGGGTGTTTTGACTTGTGTTAGTGGATGAATTGTAAGCATGAAGTATTTGTATCTATAAATGCTCCGTAATTCATGATTGTAAAGGAAAGAAACAAAAACAGTTTCAATCATGTATCAATTAAGAATAGTTAAGAATAGTTAGTAGCCATGTAATTGAATTCATCTTACCGACAGTTTTATTAGAATGGAAATTCGTACACCGTTGTTAATCAGTGGCGGATAAAAATTCTCAGAAAAATCTCAAAATTTTACATAATAAATTCTAATGATTAAATCATATAATATTTCAAAAATATATTTCAAATTATTATTATATATTCCTATATTTAAATATACATATATCCCTTTACAAATAGTGGTTCGTGAATCGTCAGGCATGGTCAAAAGGGGTAACTGATTATCCGAATATATATTTCAAACTTTCTAGACTCAACATTATAGATTTTGCTTATCGTGTCGGAAACATATAAAGATTAAGGTTTAAATTTGGTCGGAAATTTCTGGGTCGTTACAGTACCCACCCGTTAAAGGAATTTCGTCCCCGAAATTTGATAGAGGTCGTCATGGATAACAGTAAAAATATTTTCATGACGAATATGAGGTAAAAATAGAGTTTTATCATTATTGAGAGATATAGATAAAACGATTCGATTATGTGTAGCGTACGAGTGAAGCTATCACAAGAGAGTGAAATGAATAAATAAATATATTCGTTTCAACCGATGACGTAGTTACTGTTGATTTCCGGGATTTAAGGGATTTAAAGAAAATCTTACGTAATAAGATTTGGTTCTTCGGCGATTTAGAAAATCAAAATCTTCTTTAATTAATGCAATAATCTGTTTCTGATTTCTCTGTCGGATATATTGCTATAAATCCACCCCCTTCGTTTTCCTTATTCTCCACACCTTTTATTCTTTCTTCCTCTACTCATTCTTAATATGTTCCATCCAATCCTGATTCTTATTATACTTCTAACCTTCATATCTTTCATTCTTCTTTTTCATTTGTCGCCAGAAGAATCTATTCACTTTTATGATTTTCTTGGAATTATAATGTTTCTTATTCTCCCGTGTCTTTACGTTGCAATACGTATTGATATACACGGTTTGTAGTTTCTGGGTGATTATTGGGTTTTATATCTTCCCTTATACTTCGATGTCCTTGCTTTTGTTTTCTATAATCATTATCATCCACAGTTAATACTCTCTTCCATTTACTACGATTTATACCCCAATTTTTATTTCGGAGCTTCATTCTTTTTCTTTTCCTCCTTTTCAACTAAGCATCTTTTGTAATGGTCCGAAATTCGTAGGTATGAAATTTGAAATGAATATAGTTAATGTCCTAAGAGAGAATTGGTAATGGCACGATTTTTGATTTGTCAAATTACCAGAATATCCTGGAAAAGACCGAATCATCAAGAGAATATTTTCTTGATATGTTTAGAGATTGGATAGATTGTAAGAGCCGTGTAACATGGCACATAATGATGGTACTGTGAATCATCACATTCCATTAGAAACGCAACATGACTTACTGTAATATAATGAAGTTGATCAAGTTTCATTATATTATACTAATTCACGCATCAGTTCCCAACACTGCTTCAAAACATTCATATTTTAAACTTGAAGATTTCAGAATTTAGAACTAACACAGTTTCTTTTATATTGTAACGCAAATGTTACGAAGAGATAAATGATCTCAGATATGAATAGTTGTGAAAATATTTCCAGAAATATGGAGAAAAGGTATGAAGATATCTTATAATATCTAAGATAAGATGATGATGAAGAATATCATCCGGGCAAGGTTTAGAGTAAAGAGTAGGGTTCTTACTAATGATTTCAGCAGGCACTGAATCATTTGGATTCTTTGAAAGCAGATTCAGTTCTTGTATTTGTTCTTTGTTTCCTTCACGGTTAGCTCAATCCGTTTTTTTTTTCATTACCAAATTTACTATCGAGTGTTTCTTACACTTCCTTCTTTATCATCAACTTTTAACCATTAAGACCATCTACAACATGCTGCTTCGTCAGCATTTTCAAAGTTAACAGATCTGGGTCATCGGTTATCAAACCGAGGTGATTTCAGGAGCATTGTGTTTTTAGATGATTAAACGCTGATGGTAGTATGGTGGATTGTAAAAGGTTCTCTGGTAACAACGTCGAAAGGATAACGTAGATATATATCTTGGTTATAATAAGAGTAGTCCTACTGAGAAGTCGAAGTGGAGCTGTGACAAAATTGGCTACTTTGAAAAGGAATCGTAAGGTTGTTTATGTTAATAACTGGTAAAGGATTCAACACGGGTACGTGTTAATCTAGGAATTTAGGTTCGAGAGTTTTTCAGGTGCATAAATCTTTTCTTCCGTAGATGAAATACGGCTGGTTCATCTTCTCGATTGAGGTATTTTCAAGAATCCTGATAGGTTTGTACGCGGATTGTAAACGTCGAGATACAAATGAGGTTTAGGATGAAATCAAGTGGCAAACTTGAAGATTAGTTTAGTTTCATATGTTATAATCAATATTTTAATTCATTTTAATTGTCCAAAGTTAGCAGTCCAATAGTCCGATTGTACAATGATCCAATATATTCATATATAAATTAAATATATAATATTTGAATTAACTAATACGTATCGTGACCCGTGTACCAGTCTCAGTGTCGATCACAACTCAAAGTATATATATATTTTGGAATCAACCTCAACCCTGTATAGCCAACTCCAACATTCACATATAGAGTGTCTATGGTTGTTCCGAAATATATATATAGATGGGTCGATATGATAGGTCGAAACCTTGTATACGTGTCCCGTTATTTAAAGTACGTAAAAGTAAATAACAGAAATTAAATGACGATAAATAAAATTGCAAGAATGTAAATTGCGATAATGTAAATTGCGATAATATAAATTGCGATAAAATGTAATCAGTTAGCTGGGAACAGTTAGCCGGAACAGTTAGCGTGGAATCCTTAACAGATTTCAATTTAGTTAATTCGTCTGTTTCTAACAAATTTTATTTTGTCCAATGTTTCTTCTTTATGCCACTTGTTGGATTCGGATAGGTAAAAATCCAAATATGAAATTTAAATGGAGGTGGTTAATCTGAGGTGAACGGATACGTATAACGATGATTGTAATTAGGATAATAGATGACCGTTGAATCAGATTCGAAGAATGTACAGTGTAACTTATTAATGTGAATTCTAAATATTCCTCGGGTATAACCCACCCGTTAAAATATTTTCATCATTAACAGTTTGTACAAAAGAATTTTTAATTACAATCTTTATGAAAATATACTTGCATATATTTTCATCGGATGTAATTATAGATTTAATGAGTCAAAACTCATCTGATTTACCGTTAATACTAGATTACATAATCTCTAAAATTTTAGAAATTACATATTCACCATGTCGAACGAGGAAAAATGAGGTAGAATGATACGTAAAGCGAAGATAATCGATATAGAATGATATGTAAAACGAAGATCATACTCGAAGTACAGATAGTGATATTGAGGTGTGTGATGTTGATATCCGAGGTACAAATTGTGATGTTGAGGTTTACGACGCGGTTGTGGTTGAGGGTGATATGGGTACTGTCGGTGTTGATGATGGTGGTACGGATTATGCTGCTGGTGCTGCTGCTGGTGTTTGTAACCTTCGCACCATATTCTCCAAAGCCGTCACGCGAGCGCGAAGTTCGTTAACTTCTGCTAGTACACCGGGATGATTGGTGGTTGGAGTGAGCGAATGAACAAGATCTGAAATATGGGATAGTATATAATCGTGACGAGATACTCTAGAAATGAGAGAGAAAATGGTTTTTCGAACAGGTTCGCCGGTAAGTGCTTCAGGTTCATCGCCAAGAGGGCAATTTGGTGGATGGAAGGGATCACCCTCTTCATGTCTCCAGTGACTTAGTATATTACGAACCCACCCCCAATTCATCCAGAATAGATGATGGGAGATTGGTTGATCCATTCCGGTGATGCTGCCTTCGGAGCTTGAATGAAAATCCATATCGGCATAGCCGTCATAATCTGAGGAATTCGAACTAGATGCGGAATCCATCTTGTATAATCGGAAAAATGAATTTTTGGTATGAAATAGATTATAGAAGTTAGATTTGGTACTCTTCTATACATACTTTACATATGTATATATAATACCAAAATCCCGTAAATTACGGAGAATCTTTGAAAAGATGTCAACTAAAGTCCAAAGTAACAGATATGCTAAGATGTGAATTTTGTCTATACACTATCGACGCACTAAATGCAGTAAGACGTGTCTAGACTTATGAATGATAAGCAGGCAATTCCCTAAGGATAATAAGCAAATAATTTACGACTAGAAATGATAAGCAAAACTTTTTGACAGGTAGACACGGTCAAAGTCCAGACTCACTAATGTATCCTAACAGCTACTAGTTAGACACACTAATGCAAGACCTGGTTCACTAAGACCACCGCTCTGATACCACCTGTAAAGACCCGTCCTTATCCATCCGGACGATATCTTCAACATTTGGTCCCATTGCGATGGTCGACTCCAAGTATTGTCCTTAAATTGAGCAAATGCACAGCGGAAGACTTAATTCGTACCTGAGAATAACATGTTTTAAAACGTCAACATAAAGTTGGTGAGATATATAGGTTTGTTGCTAGCAGCGTTATAACTATGGACCACAAGATTTCATATGTAAACATTTTAATAAAAATATTCTAAGTGGTTGAGCACTTGGTAACCATACTTAACATTTTCACGTCGCATATTCCCTTTAATATGAAATCTTACTACACCGTACCAAGTGTAGTCACAAAACGAAGTACTGTGCAACCGTTGAATACTGGTCGTCCAGTCCGGTTGGGGTTGTCAGGCCCGATAGATCTATCAACAGGATTCGCGTTTACAATACCGCTGTAAATATTAGTTACCAAGCTACAGGGAAGTATGCCAGTGGTACAACTCAACGTAGAACATATTTTTCAGTTACTTGTGTCCATATCGTAAAACATAAAATACATGTATTCTCATCCCGAAATATTTAGAGTTTAAAAGTGGGACTATATACTCACCTAATGTATTTTGTAGTAAAAATACATATAACATCATTGATCAATTATAAGGTTGGCCTTGGATTCTCGAACCTATATCATTTATATCTATGTTAACACATATAATTGAGATCGAACGAAATTTTATATTATTACAGATATATTTGTTATTTTTAGTAAATTATAAGTTATATGTATTAAATATGATTTTATGTAACTAATTAAAAAAAAAAAAAAAAAAAAAAAAAAATTTATTAGCTTTTAATAACAATAACAATAATAGTAATAATTGTTAATAAAAATAATTACAATGACAATAATCATGGAAATAATAATAGTATTAGTGGTAATCAAAATAATGATAAAAATATTGTTAGTAAAAATAATAATAATGATTGAAAATAATGATACATATAATAATAGTAATTTTTAATAAAATGCTAGGTTTAATAATAACGATAATGAAAATATTAATTTTGAGTTAATACTTAATACTTACTAATAATATCAATAATAATTATAATAATAATGATAAAGATAATAATAAGATAGTAAAAATAATAATATTAAAAATGATAATGATAATAATAAAAGTAATAAAAAAATGTATACCCTTAACATCTTTTTTTTTAAAAAGAAATTCCCGAGACGGGGCTTGAACCCGTGACCACTCGCTCAAACGAAACACACCAAGACCACTCCTCCATTTCCATTTTTATGTAATTATACCCAATGAAATAACTATAACCCGTTTGAGATTCTGTTTTCCAACTCTTTTTAAAAAAAAACTAAACGATCTCATCCTCGATACATGTTATTGTACGTACACCACTTTTATCTCGAGTAACCAGGTAGGAAGGTAGCAACCACGGCCCAATTCACTTTGGCCCAACAACTAGATAAATCTCGGCCCAACTGAATGCTATTAGCTCTCGGCCCACTAGAAAAGATCCAGTAATTCGATTTACCAAACTGATTTAATCAAGTTCGTGTTTGATTATAATACAACCAACAAACAAAAGCACCCAATTCGTTTTCTTCTTTTTGTTTTTATATTCAAGTGGGTTTCATTAGATTTGAGGGTTGTCGGCCATTACTGTAAAAATATAAGAAACTTGCAATCACCCCAAGTTTTATTATCTCTCATTATTTTTAACAGAAAAGGATTTGCAGCGTAGCAATAGCAATTGTCTTCGAAGACGATAACAGTAGCAGTAAACTGAAGTGGTGTTGGGCTTGGGTTTCGATATAGATGTGGTTTACAGTGATTTGTAAGGGAGTTAGAAACAGGAACGTGGGTACTTGTTACTAGCAACAGAAAAGAAAACAACCCAGCTGCAAATCATGGTGTTCATCTTCCATTATCTTCACTAATACTCTTTCATCTCCAGAAAAAAAAATGAAACGAATATAGCAGTAACATAGAAAAGAAAAGAAGAAGAAAGAAAAAGAAAAAAAAATATGTAAACTGAAGGTGGTGGTTGTGACTTGTGTTCATGACGGTTTCAAGGTGGTTGATGGCGGTTGCGGTTGGTTATGGTGATAGAGTGGCGTGGTGGTGATTTTTGAGTTGACGATCAATGATGTTCTCGGTGAGGATGGTTGGTGGTGATGGGTTGTTCTTGATGAAGAGTGTTGGTGATGATTTGAAGATGATGAAAGGTAGAAAGAGGTCAAGGGTTTGCAAGTGGTTATGGTGGTTATAGGTGGTGGTAGTTATATGTAGCCGTAATCATATTAAAATGAAAATAATCACTTGTTGGTGGTTAACCGAGTAGAAGCAGAAAAAAAAAATAAAATGGTGAGGGTTGATCAAATGAATTACTTTTGAGTTTAGACGTCGACTAGTAGCAAGAGAGAGCTGGGTTCTTGAGTGGGTTTGATAGAAAAACAAGACGATAGCAAGTGGGTGTTGCTCTTGTCGTGAGATGGTAGTTGAAATATGGTGGTTCTTGTTTTCTCAAAGTGTTAGTGATAGTGGTTGAAGGTGATAGAAGATGGCTCACGAAAGTCGATTAAAGATTGTGGGTTAGTTTGTTCTCCGTAACCATGTGTATGTATATCTATATATAGAGAATATATAGATGGTGATAATGAAACAAATAAGAAAACAGTAAGCACAGTAAGTTGATTTAGTTAATTATAATTCAAGTGGGTGTTTTGACTTGTGTTAGTGGATGAATTGTAAGCATGAAGTATTTGTATCTATAAATGCTCCGTAATTCATGATTGTAAAGGAAAGAAACAAAAACAGTTTCAATCATGTATCAATTAAGAATAGTTAAGAATAGTTAGTAGCCATGTAATTGAATTCATCTTACCGACAGTTTTATTAGAATGGAAATTCGT
Organism: Rutidosis leptorrhynchoides; assembly: GCF_046630445.1. Classification (NCBI taxonomy): domain Eukaryota; kingdom Viridiplantae; phylum Streptophyta; class Magnoliopsida; order Asterales; family Asteraceae; genus Rutidosis; species Rutidosis leptorrhynchoides. Next base: position 273,608,866 of record NC_092338.1, on the reverse strand, counting down.
ACACCGTTGTTAATCAGTGGCGGATAAAAATTCTCAGAAAAATCTCAAAATTTTACATAATAAATTCTAATGATTAAATCATATAATATTTCAAAAATATATTTCAAATTATTATTATATATTCCTATATTTAAATATACATATATCCCTTTACAAATAGTGGTTCGTGAATCGTCAGGCATGGTCAAAAGGGGTAACTGATTATCCGAATATATATTTCAAACTTTCTAGACTCAACATTATAGATTTTGCTTATCGTGTCGGAAACATATAAAGATTAAGGTTTAAATTTGGTCGGAAATTTCTGGGTCGTTACAAATGATTAGCTCTTAGCAGTCCATGTGAGTCACCTAACACATGTGGGAACCATCATTTGGCAACTAGCATGAAATATCTCATAATATTACAAAAATATGAGTAATTATTCATGACTTATTTACATGAAAACAAAATTACATATCCTTTATATCTAATCCATACACCAACGACCAAAAACACCTACAAACACTTTCATTCTTCAATTTTATTCATCTAATTGATCTCTCTCAAGTTCTATCTTCAAGTTCGAAGTGTTCTTCATAAATTCTACAAGTTCTAGTTACATAAAATCAAGAATACTTTCAAGTTTGCTAGCTCACTTCCAATCTTGTAAGGTGATCATTCAACCTCAAGAAATCTTTGTTTCTTACAGTAGGTTATCATTCTAATACAAGGTAATAATCATATTCAAACTTTGGTTCAATTTCTATAACTATAACAATCTTATTTCAAGTGATGATCTTACATGAACTTGTTTTCGTGTCATGATTCTGCTTCAAGAACTTCGAGCCATCCAAGGATCCGTTGAAGCTAGATCTATTTTTCTCTTTTCCAGTAGGTTTATCAAAGGAACTTAAGGTAGTAATGATGTTCATAACATTATTCAATTCATACATATAAAGCTATCTTATTCGAAGGTTTAAACTTGTAATCACTAGAACATAGTTTAGTTAATTCTAAACTTGTTCGCAAACAAAAGTTAATCCTTCTAAATTGACATTTAAAATCAACTAAACACATGTTCTATATCTATATGATATGCTAACTTAATGATTTAAAACCTGGAAACACGAAAAACACTGTAAAACCGAATTTACGCCGTCGTAGTAACACCGCGGGCTGTTTTGGGTTAGTTAATTAAAAACTATGATAAACTTTGATTTAAAAGTTGTTCTTTTGGGAAAATGATTTTTCTTATGAACATGAAACTATATCCAAAAATCATGGTTAAACTCAAAGTGTAAGTATGTTTTCTAAAATGGTCATCTAGACGTCGTTCTTTCGACTGAAATGACTACCTTTACAAAAACGACTTGTAACTTATATTTCCGACTATAAACCTATAATTTTTCTATTTAGATTCATAAAATAGAGTTCAATATGAAACCATAGCAATTTGATTCACTCAAAACGGATTTAAAATGAAGAAGTTATGGGCAAAACAACATTGGATAATTTTTCTCATTTTAGCTACGTGAAAATTGGTAACAAATCTATTCCAACCATAACTTAATCAACTTGTATTGTATATTATGTAATCTTGAGATACCATAGACACGTATACAATGTTTCGACCTATCATGTCGACACATCTATATATATTTCGGAACAACCATAGACACTCTATATGTGAATGTTGGAGTTAGCTATACAGGGTTGAGGTTGATTCCAAAATATATATAGTTTGAGTTGTGATCAATACTGAGACATGTATACACTGGGTTGTGGATTGATTCAAGATAATATATATCGATTTATTTCTGTACATCTAACTGTGGACAACTAGTTGTAGGTTACTAACGAGGACAGCTGACTTAATAAACTTAAAACATCAAAATGTATTAAAAGTGTTGTAAATATATTTTGAACATACTTTGATATATATGTACATATTTGTTATAGGTTCGTGAATCGACCAGTGGCCAAGTCTTACTTCCCGACGAAGTAAAATCTGTGAAAGTGAGTTATAGTCCCACTTTTAAAATCTAATATTTTTGGGATGAGAATACATGAAGGTTTTATAAATGATTTACAAAATAGACACAAGTACGTGAAACTACATTCTATGGTTGAATTATCGAAATCGAATATGCCCCTTTTTATTAAGTCTGGTAATCTAAGAATTAGGGAACAGACACCCTAATTGACACGAATCTTAAAGATAGATCTATTGGGCCTAACAAACCCCATCCAAAGTACCGGATGCTTTAGTACTTCGAAATTTATATCATATCCGAAGGGTGTCCCGGAATGATGGGGATATTCTTATATATGCATCTTGTTAATGTCGATTACCAGGTGTTCACCATATGAATAATTTTATCTCTATGTATGGGATGTATATTGAAATATGAAATCTTGTGGTCTATTATTATGATTTGATAATATATAGGTTAAACCTATAGCTCACCAACATTTTTATTGACGTTTTAAGCATGTTTATTCTCAGGTAATTATTAAGAGCTTCTGCTGTCGCATACTTAAATAAGGACGAGATTTGGAGTCCATGCTTGTATGATATTGTGTAAAAGCTGCATTCAAGAAACTTATTTTGTTGTAACATTTTTGTATTATAAACCATTATGTAATGGTCGTGTGTAAACAGGATATTTTAGATTATCATTATTTGATAATCTACGTAAAGCTTTTTAAACCTTTATTGATGAAATAAAGGTTATGGTTTGTTTTAACATGAATGCAGTCTTTGAAAAACGTCTCATATAGAGGTCAAAACCTCGCAACGAAATCAATTAATATGGAACGTTTTTAATCAATAAGAACGGGACATTTCAGTTGGTATCCGAGCGATGGTCTTAGATAACCAGAATTTTGCATTAGTGTGTCTTATCGAGTTTATTAGGATGCATTAGTGAGTCTGGACTTCGACCGTGTTTACTTGAAAAATGATTGCTTAACAAATTTTGTTGGAAACTATATATTTTTAACATGTGAATATTATGTGATATATTAATCTCTTAACCTGTTTGATATTATGTGATAGATGTCTACCTCTAGAACAAGTCCCATTGACTCACCTAATAATAATGAAGAGTCAAATGTAAATTGGAATGATTCATGGACTGATTCACAAGTTCCCGAAGAGGAACCGGAAGAAGAGTCAGAACCGGAAGAAGAATCGGAACCGAAAGAAGAATCGGAACCGGATGAAGAAATAGAACCAGTGGGGGAAATAATAAAACGGTTAAGTAAAAGAAAATCCTCAACCAACCGACCAAGGTTAATTATGGTCAATGGTGTTTCCGCCAAGGAAGCAAAATATTGGGAGGATTACCAATTCTCCGATGAATCGAATTCCGACGAGAATTCCGATGATGTTATAGAAATTACCCCAACTGAATTTAAAAAGGCAAAAGAAAATAATAAGGGAAAGGGCATAAAAATAGAGAAATCTAATTCCAACCCCGATGAACGTTATATGTATCGTCAACCCCCGAAGTTCTTAAGTTGTAACAATGACCCGGGAACCTCTAAACCACCAGGTTTTTCTAAACCAATGTGGAAAACGACGGCTCGTATTAGGGGAACATCATATATCCCTAGAAACTTGGCAAAACGAACCAAAACCGAAGAAGAAGAAACGAGCGAGTCGGAATAAGATAGTTGTATTCGTGTGGTGTAATATATGTAATATAGTGTGCTTATGCTTTATGATATATGTAAAAATTTCTTGTATTAATAAGTATTTTTTTTTTTATGAATCTAACTCTTGTCTATTTTACAGTATAAAAACACAAAATGGATAGACAACCCAATATTTTAAGAGACCTACCCGGAGACATGATTGATGAAATCTTGTCTAGAGTCGGTCAGAATTCTTCGGCACAACTATTTAAGGCGAGATCAGTTTGTAAGACATTTGAAGAACGTTCCAAGAATGCCTTGGTTTATAAAAGGCTTTCGTTCGAAAGATGGGGGATATCACATTGGGAAATCCATAAGTTACGATGTGTTTACTTTGACGCATATATTGCGGGGAACCCAAATGCTATTTTACGCAATGGGTTAAGAAATTATTTTGACTCAATATATCCAAATATTGGACTTCGTGATTTAGAAAAAGCGGCTAACATGCAACATAAAGAAGCATGTTATGCTTACGGATTAGTAATGTTCGCTTCTCACCAAAGTGAGAACAAGAACATCGGGCTACAACTATTAAACAAAACGTTCCCACAAGTGACGCAGTCGGTAATTGGGGTAAGAAATGAGGTTTTTAGATTGTTACGGGACTGTTGGAAATTACGTAACCCTCGTCCCTTTGACGACGTTACAACACGCTGTCTTATCAACGGCCATAACGGTTATGTTCCACAAGACCAAGGATGAGAAGTAGTCCTAGTAAAACCAGAATGCATGACTTGTTTCTGGACGTATGAATTACGTGTCTTTATTGCCTTTGCTAAAAGACTTGTGTACTAGCTAGAATTATCTTCACAACCATCTTGTATCAAATTTATTGTGTGCTATATTTCATGCTATATGTAAAATAAGCGGTATTGTAAGTTTGTAAAATATTGTGTAAAAGTTTGAACGTGAAATATTATTATAATCAGTTTTTCATATAGAATTGTAGTAGTTGAATTGTATATTAGCTACTAAGTATGAACTTAACGGGTAGGTACTACCCGAATTTAAACTTATAAAATGCTAATATGAAGAAAAAGCTTTTATAAATGAGTTCATATTATGCTACGAAATACTTTTAACTACTCTTAATATTCTGTATGAATAACTTGTTCCATTTGACTATTTTGAAGGAAATGGCACCGACTACTCGACACACCGTGAATATGAATGAAGAGGAATTCCGTACATTTCTAGCTTCAAACATAGCCGCAGTACAGGCTGCGCTACATACCAACAATAACCTTGGATCTAGCAGTACAGGAAATCGTGTAGGATGCACCTACAAAGAATTCACTGCCTGCAAACCTTTGGAATTTGATGCAACCGAAGGACCGATCGGATTGAAACGGTGGACCGAGAAGGTCGAATCGGTGTTTGCCATAAGTAAGTGTACTGAATAGGACAAAGTGAAGTACGCTACGCATACCTTCACAGGTTCTGCGTTAACATGGTGGAATACATATCTAGAGCAAGTGGGACAAGACGATGCGTACGCACTACCGTGGTCAACATTCAAGCACTTGATGAACAAGAAGTACCGTCCCAGAACCGAGGTCAATAAGCTCAAGACAGAACTTAGAGGGTTACGAACCCAAGGATATGATATTACCACGTACGAAGACGATTCACAGAATTGTGCCTATTGTGTCCGGGGGCGTTCGAAGATGAGGAAGAGAAGATCGACGCGTTTGTAAAAGGATTATCGGAAAGAATCCAAGAAGATATAAGTTCACACGAGCTCGCCTCCATACAACAGGCATGTAGAATGGCTCACAAACTAGTAAACCAGATTGAAGAAAGAATTAAAGAACAGACTGCTGAAGAGGCTAATGTAAAGCAAGTCAAAAGAAAATGGGAGGAAAACGGTGATAAGAATCAACAATACAACAACAACAGCAATTACAACAATAATCGCAACAATTATCCCAACAATCGCAACATCAATCGCAACTACAACAAACGGCCCAACAACAACAATAACAACAACAACAGCAACTACAACAATCATCCCAACAATAATAATAACTGCAACAACAACAACAACAACAACAACAATCAGAAGCAGCTATGCCAAAGGTGTGAAAAGTATCACTCGGGGTTCTGCACCAAATTTTGCAACAAGTGTAAAAGAAATGGTCATAGCTCGGAGAAGTGTGAGGTCTACGGACCAGGGGTTAATAGAACGAAAGGAACAAATTGTGTCGGAACGAGTAATGGTGGAGCAAGTAGTGTCGGAGCAAGTTATGCCAATGTAGTTTGTTATAAATGTGGAAAACCGAGCCACATTATTAGAAATTGCCCGAACCAGGAGAACACGAATGGACAAGGCCGCAGAAGAGTTTTCAATATTAATGCGGCAGAGGCACAGGAAGACCCGGAGCTTGTTACGGGTACGTTTCTTATTGACAATAAATCTGCTTACGTTTTATTTGATTCGGTGCGGATAGAAGCTATATGAGTAGAGATGTTTGTGCTAAATTAAGTTGTCCATTGACACCTTTGGATAGTAAATTTTTACTCGAATTAGCAAATGGTAAATTAATTTCAGCAGATAATATATGTCAGAATCGAGAAATTAAACTGGTTAGCGAAACATTTAAGATTGATTTGATACCAGTAGAGTTAGGGAGTTTTGATGTGATAATCGGTATGGACTGGTTGAACGAAGTGAAAGCAGAGATCGTTTGTTACAAAAATGCAATTCGCATTATATGAGAAAAAGGAAAACCCTTAATGGTGTACGGAGAAAAGGGCAACACGAAGCTACATCTTATTAGTAATTTGAAGGCACAAAAACTAATAAGAAAATGTTGCTATGCTGTTCTAGCACACGTCGAGAGAGTACAAACTGAAGAAAAGAGCATCAATGATGTTCCCGTTGCAAAAGAATTTCCCGATGTATTTCCGAAAGAATTACCGGGATTACCCCCACATCGATCCGTAGAATTTCAAATAGATCTTTGATAAGGCTAAAAAGGAACATATATTTCATAGCAATATCCCTCCTAAATAATAGGTTTTCATATGTAATTGTATTATATTTTCATTGTAATTGTTTAAATAAATAAGTGCGAAGACAAAAGGCGAAAACGAAGATTTGAAGACACAAACGTTTAAAAAGCTCAAATGTTCAAGATACAATTCAAAAGGTTCAATTTATTGATGAAAAACGTCTAAAAATGACAAGAGTACAAGTTACAAAACGCATAGTACAAGATATTAAATTGTACGCAAGGACGTTCGAAAATCCGGAACCGGGACATGAGTCAACTATCAACGCCGGACGCAACGGACCAAAAATTACAAGTCAACTATGCACAAGAATATAATATAATATTTAAATAATTATATAAATTATTTATATATTATATATATTTAAAAATTATGTCGACAAGCTATGAGACAAATGATCCTGAGCTGGATTTTCAAACTCCACGACTCGCGGAGTTTGAAGGCTAAAAACTCCACGACTCGCGGAGCTGTCAGAAATCAAAACTCCTATAAAAGGTCACAAATTCTGCGAGTAAAAATATAATAATAATAATAATACTCCCTAGTATAATATATATATATATATATATATATATATATATATATATATATATATATATATAATATAGATTAGTGTTATATTAGATTAGTTCGGTTTATGTAAAGGTTATTTTACGGGTTTTAAAGTCGGAGCTCTGTCCGTGTAACACTACGCGATAAATAATCAATGTAAGCTATGTTCTCCTTTTTAAATTAATGTCTCGTACTTAAGTTATTATTATGCTTATTTGAGCCAAAGTAATCATGATGTTGGACTAAATATTAAAGACGGGGTAATTGGGTTTTGTACCATAATTGGGGTTTGGACAAAAGAACGACACTTGTGGAAATTAGACTATGGGCTATTAATGGGCTTTATATTAAATTAACGATACCTCGTTAATTTAATATAAAGGTTATGATTTGACGTATCTATATATAACCACATACGCTTAATCGGACACGATGGGCGGGATATTTATAAGTACGAATTATTGTTCATTTGACCGGACACGGGGATGGATTAATAGTCAATGGACTCATTAAAACAGGGGTGGATTACATTGAAGGGTAATTGGTGTAATTGTTAACAAAATATTAAAACCTTGGTTTACACACAGTCGATAACCTGGTGTATTCAATAAGCAAAGTATTAAGACCTTGTTACAGTTCGAATCCCCAGTTAGTTGGAATATTTGACTTCGGGTATAAGGTTAAATTTGCCGAGCAGTTTATAATTATGACCGATGAACTATTATGGACAAAAACCAGATAGGTTTCAAATACATCCAGGACAAAGGACAATTAACCCAGGACAATAAATTAAAATCAAAACGTCAAACATCATGGTTACGGAAGTTTAAATAAGCATAATATATTTTATTTCATTTTTCCTCGTACTTTTATTTATTGTTATTTTAATTATTGTTATTTATTTTATATTGTTATTTAAATATCGTCATTTACTATACGCTTCGCTTAAAATATAAATCGACAAACCGGTCATTAAACGGTAAACCCCCTTTTATATATTATTATATATAATTATATATATTTTGTACAAATATAGTTGTTTAAAAATATAGTGTGCAATAAGCCCGCTCCCTGTGGAACGAACCGGACTTACTAAAAACTATACTACTCTACGATTAGGTACACTGCCTATAGTGTTGTAGCAAGGTTTAGGTATATCCCATTTGTAAATAAATAATTAAAACTTGTGTAATTTTTAATAGTATTTCTTGTAAAATTAATAGTATTTTATATACACCTCGCACGACATCAAGTTTTTGGCGCCGCTGCCGGGGAAATCGGCGAAACGCTATATTTTTAATTTATTTTTGTATAAATATATTTTTAGAAAAACAATATAAAATTTAAAAAAAAAATAAAAAAAAACGTTTTTTCAAACTCCACGACTCGCGGAGTTTGCAGGCTTAAAACTCCACGACTCGCGGAGCCGCCCTGTCAGGCCACAAAGAAACCCTAAAAAGAATTAATTACGGGGTATTATTAATTATTATTATTATTTAACCCTATTTACTTTATTATTATTATTATTATTATTATTTAGTTTAAGTTTTTAAATTAATTAGTTATAATTAATTATATTTAGTTTTAATATATAAAAAATTAATACTTTTATAAAATATAAAAATAATATAAAAATAATATTTTTTTATAAAAATAAGTAATTTTATCACTTTTTATAATTTGTATCCTTTTATTTAGTGTAATTGTAATATTTTGTATATTTTTCGTTCGCAATTAGTTTTAAAATTAGTTTTTCCGTAGTTATTTTATATGTATAGATTCTTAGGCTTTGCCGTAAAATCCCTTAAGTGCTTTTTCTTTAGATTTAGATTTAGGCGCTTTGGAATTTTGCGACGCCGTTTTTCGCTTTAGTTTTAAAAAGATTTTAGTGCTTTTAAGTAATTGACGTTTTCTGAATAAAATTGCATTTACCTTTAGACCTTTAGGCGCAACTTTTTAGATATAATTTTTAGACTTTTAAGTTACGACGCGCTATTTTCTTATTTTTAATTTTTGACGTTTTTCGACGCGCATTCTTTTTCTTTCTTATTTCTCGACGCTTTAGTTTTTAGGACTTAAAATTTTCTCTATTTCTTATCTAATATCTCAAACGGAAAGAAAAATTATTTAAGTGGTTAAATTAATGGACGTTGACAATTTTCTGCTTCGTTGTAATAGTTGGATTTGTTAGTGGCTGAGTTGTGAGCTTCCGATTTAAAGGGTTCTGGCTCCCTGCTGCATCTTTTGGCTATTCGAAACGTGGGCAAAAGCAGAAAAGTCTATTAATTGGACAACTTATATAAGTTTTTCTATTTTTATAACTAATAGGATAATTAGTAAATGCACCACATTGTAGCTAAAATTTGGCCATCGCAATAAAATGGAAAATTTTGAAAACAAGGCTATGGAAACTCTTTTTGATATCCAAAATCAATTAAATCAATACTCTCAAACGAGTGTTGATGACAATTCGTTCGGTCAATCTTGGATCACGAATGACGAAACAATAACTGGTTGTGAAATCTGTAGAGATTATCACTCAACATGGGAATGTTATTATTACGTTCCTATGAAAAATTACGCACCCACGGAACCTGAATGGAATGATTATGAAGAATACAATTCAAATTGGGATTATTCCCAAGAATATATCCAAACTCAACAACCAGTAGACGAGGAAAATTACGTGTCTGAAAATTTATTAGACAATATGAAAATCAAACTCGAAGAACTCAATGCTCAAAATGAACAAATGAGAGAGTTTGTAAACTGGCAAGCTGAAACTCTATCAGACTACACACCTGTTGATCTGAGGAGTATTGTGCAAGAAAATCTCATATCATCGAATTTTGATGAATTCGAGAGCTCCGAAATCACCAACTATCCCAATGATACTTTTTATTCAGTCTTACCAATTTCACAACATATCGACACATTAGCCTCTACCGACGAAATCATCGATCCATCAATGGATAAAGAAGAAGTAAGGGTAACAAATTTGTACTCTTGGGAAAACGATAACGTTGAAAATTTTACCCCCGAGACCAAAATAGAGGGACAGATAAGTACCGTTAATGAAGAAGAATCTACTCCAATCTCGAACTTCACTATTCCACAACCTTCCAACCCAATATTCTCAATAGATGAGTCATCCACCGGAAATGAACTACGAGCTGTAATAGATAATGACACCTCGAATTTCACCCAATTGGGTAATAGAGGTGAAAACTTTGACGTCGAGAATAAAAGGAAGGAAACGTTAGAAATTGTCCACCCTATAATATGTATGTCGGTGTATATCGATCCATTTGACCAAGAACCACAAAAGAGACATATCCATTTACTAAAAGCTACACTTAAAAAAGAATTAAGTAGTGACGATCGGGTGGGTCTAAACTTTAAACCCATTAATATATTTTATACCACCCGAGATGTAAATAACTGGCTCACTATTTTAATTCGTGGAACTTATTCTACCGACTTCACATGTCGTCAGCTAAGTGTGGGGAAGTTTAACCCCACTTAACATTAAATTAGGGGTTCGGGTTAGTGCATAACTCGTTAATAAACATGCATAATAAATTAGGGTAAAAGACGCATTTTTAAAGATTAGCAAACAGTTCAGAAAAGCAACCGTTTTTGAAGAAAAATATGTGTGATAAAACAAGAAGGAATGAACGATGAGCCGCGCCATCTATCATTCGACGAGCTTTGTAATTACAAACTGGGTATTTTCAATCACTTTTCTACACTAATCACCCTCATGAATTTATAATTATAGTCTGATTTCATGCAAATGAGGGCATTGCATGATCTCAAGTGTGGGGAAGGGTTATAAATTCTCTCGGTTTTATACTTGTCTTATTTTCTAAATATTGTGAAAATTTTAAATTTTTTTTTCAACTAAATGAATTCAAAATCATGTTTATACATATTTATGAACGATAAAACTATGTGTTAATGCCGAAATTATCGTTACCTCGGAAAGGACATAAATTGAGAAACAACTAAAACGCTTGAATTTATTTATTAGGATATAAAAAGACGCATGAAAAAAGCCAAGTGTGGGGAGAATATACCAAGTTATTCAATAAAAAAAAATTATCTATCACATGTTTCTGTAAAGTTTATTGCAGGTGCTTTTGTTTTGGACTAAATTAACTGTTTTACCCGATTTACTGTAATGAAAGATAGATCTACACGATGAATCAATTCCATCATTTAAAGGAAGTAAAGTCTTCCGAAAAAGACACGCGCTTCTTGATTTAGGTCAAGAAGTTGTCGTCCAGACCAGCTGTAGGTTGACGAAAAATCTAGAAAAGTTAACACTAAAATCAGCAGGAAATCCACGGACCTTAGCATAAAACAGGGTCGCCAAGTGGTCAGACTTATCCTAACCATAAGAGGGTCTGTCTCGTAAAATGGGGAGGGCACCGTGCAAATTAGCTTGATAAGACTAATGAATCAGATCCCCAGAAAGGATAATCTCCTTAAAGATTAAAAATCAGCTTTTAAGACTGATATTACTCAATCCTTGAGATTGACCTTAAAGATTGAGAATTTAAACTCATGGAATTCAATGATATCTAAACTCAAGCTTGAACGAGAAAATATTTTGATCAAAATTACAAACCGATTTGTTTTCTGAAAACCCATTTTTAATGCGTTCATTACCATTGAACGTAAAATCCTAGGAATTCACCTAGAATTCATTAGGTCACCTGAAACAAATCGGGTGTCAACCGTAAGAACGGTGGTTGCATAGCTTGGTCGAAGACAGGACCTTGTGCCAGACCGAAAAATTATAAGGATGATCTTTACTATTGCTCCTACAAAGGATAGTAATAGCATCCGACACGTTTTTGGACCATAATCAAATGCATGTCATTAGACATTGCCTTAACAGTTTCTTGTTCATCGCTTTCTTTTACAACCGGACGGTAGTTTGCCGAAAGGTAATATACGGGACAAGTAAACTAGACGTGTTGCTTTCCTAATACAAGGTTAGCAAGTGGGTAACACAAAACCACAAGTGTTGAGCTAAAATTTTCAAATCTGAAACCCACACAACCCACAAAAATATTTTGCAAACACCGGTGAAGGGTTATTCCGGAAAACTTATCTAGGGTAAAAGCTAGATTGAATTTTCAAAAGATCAAATATTTTCATAAAGATCCAATTTCCTTAAGGATCAACATTTTCATAGTCATGTGGGACTGTAAACCGCCTTTCAAATGTGCACTTTGCTTTGGAAACCGAAAGTAAATCGGCTATTTGATTGCAAGTGTTGTTGACCTAAACCCGAGGCAACTGTAGAAGACACACCCACCTTTAACCATGGTTCTATCATTACTATCATTGTTTATACCACCATATCAAAATCACAAATGTACAAAGTATGATGAATAAAAAAGTGATTCATGTATGTTTTTATTTCAAATTCTGTATTGCTTGAGGACAAGCAACGCTCAAGTGTGGGGATGTTTGATAAGGCTAAAAAGGAACATATATTTCATAGCAATATCCCTCCTAAATAATAGGTTTTCATATGTAATTGTATTATATATTCATTGTAATTGTTTAAATAAATAAGTGCGAAGACAAAAGGCGAAAACGAAGATTTGAAGACACAAACGTTCAAAAAGCTCAAATGTTTAAGATACAATTCAAAAGGTTCAATTTATTGATGAAAAACGTCTAAAAATGACAAGAGTACAAGTTACAAAACGAAAAGTACAAGATATTAAATTGTACGCAAGGACGTTCGAAAATCCGGAACTTGGACATGAGTCAACTATCAACGCCCGACGCAACGGACCAAAAATTACAAGTCAACTATGCACAAGAATATAATATAATATTTAAATAATTATATAAATTATTTATATATTATATATATTTAAAAATTATGTCGACAAGCTATGAGACAAATGATCCTGAGCTGGATTTTCAAACTCCGCGACTCACAGAGTTTGAAGGCTAAAAACTCCACGACTCGCGGAGCTGTCAGAAATCAAAACTCCTATAAAAGGTCACAAATTCTGCGAGTAAAAATATAATAATAATAATAATACTCCCTAGTATAATATAAATAAATAAATAAATATATATATATATATATATATATATATATATATATATATATATATATATATATATATATATATATAAAATATAGATTAGTGTTATATTAGATTAGTTCAGGTTATGTAAAGGTTATTTTACGGGTTTTAAAGTCGGAGCTCTGTCCGTGTAACACTACGCGATAAATAATCAATGTAAGCTATGTTCTCCTTTTTAAATTAATGTCTCGTACTTAAGTTATTATTATGCTTATTTGAGCCAAAGTAATCATGATGTTGGACTAAATATTAAAGACGGGGTAATTGGGTTTTGTACCATAATTGGGGTTTGGACAAAAGAACGGCACTTGTGAAAATTAGACTATGGGCTATTAATGGGCTTTATATTAAATTAACGATACCTCGTTAATTTAATATAAAGGTTATGATTTGACGTATCTATATATAACCACATACGCTTAATCGGACACGATGGGCGGGATATTTATAAGTACGAATTATTGTTCATTTGACCGGACACGGGGATGGATTAATAGTCAATGGACTCATTAAAACAGGGGTGGATTACATTCAAGGGTAATTTGTGTAATTGTTAACAAAATATTAAAACCTTGGTTTACACACAGTCGATAACCTGGTGTATTCATTAAGCAAAGTATTAAGACCTTGTTACAGTTCGAATCCCCAGTTAGTTGGAATATTTGACTTCGGGTATAAGGTTAAATTTGCCGAGCAGTTTATAATTATGATCGATGAACTATTATGGACAAAAACCAGATAGGTTTCAAATACATCCAGGACAAAGGACAATTAACCCAGGACAATAAATTAAAATCAAAACGTCAAACATCATGGTTACGGAAGTTTAAATAAGCATAATATATTTTATTTCATTTTTCCTCGTACTTTTATTTATTGTTATTTTAATTATTGTTATTTATTTTATATTGTTATTTAAATATCGTCATTTACTATACGCTTCGCTTAAAATATAAATCGACAAACCGGTCATTAAACGGTAAACCCCCTTTTATATATTATTATATATAATTATATATATTTTGTACAAATATAGTTGTTTAAAAATATAGTGTGCAATAAGCCCGCTCCCTGTGGAACGAACCGGACTTACTAAAAACTATACTACTCTACGATTAGGTACACTGCCTATAGTGTTGTAGCAAGGTTTAGGTATATCCCATTTGTAAATAAATAATTAAAACTTGTGTAATTTTTAATAGTATTTCTTGTAAAATTAATAGTATTTTATATACACCTCGCACGACATCAATCTTGTACCAGGAGCTGCACCAATAGCTCGTGCTCCTTATAGACTCGCACCCAGCGAGATGAAAGAACTGCAAAGCCAATTACAAGAACTTTTAGAGCGTGGTTTCATTCGACCAAGCACATCACCGTGGGGAGCTCCTGTTTTGTTTGTCAAGAAGAAAGATGGTACATTCAGGTTGTGTATCGACTACCGAGAGTTAAACAAACTTACCATCAAGAACCGCTACCCACTACCGAGAATCGACGACTTATTTGATCAACTACAAGGCTCGTCTGTTTATTCAAAGATTGACTTACGTTCCGGGTATCATCAAATGCGGGTGAAAGAAGATAATATTCCAAAGACTGCTTTCAGAACACGTTACGGTCATTATGAGTTTATGGTCATGCCGTTTGGTTTAACTAATGCACCAGCTGTGTTCATGAACCTTATGAACCGAGTGTGTGGACCATACCTTGACAAGTTTGTCATTGTTTTCATTGATGACATGCTTATTTACTCAAAGAATGACCAAGAACACGGTGAACATTTGAGAAAGGTGTTAGAAGTATTGAAGAAGGAAGAATTGTACGCTAAGTTTTCAAAGTGTGCATTTTGGTTGGAAGAAGTTCAATTCCTCGGTCACATAGTGAACAAAGAAGGTATTAAGGTGGATCCGGCAAAGATAGAAACTGTTGAAAAGTGGGAAACCCCGAAAACTCCGAAACACATACGCCAGTTTTTAGGACTAGCTGGTTACTACAGAAGGTTAATCCAAGACTTTTCCAGAATAGCAAAACCCTTGACTGCATTAACGTATAAAGGGAAGAAATTTGAATGGAATGATGAACAAGAGAAAGCGTTTCAGTTATTGAAGAAAAAGCTAACTACGGCACCTATATTGTCATTGCCTGAAGGGAATGATGATTTTGTGATTTATTGTGACGCATCAAAGCAAGGTCTCGGTTGTGTATTGATGAAACGAATGAAGGTGATTGCTTATGCGTCTAGACAATTAAAGATTCATGAACAAAATTATACGACGTATGATTTGGAATTAGGCGCGGTTATTTTTGCATTAAAGACTTGGAGGCATTACTTATATGGGGTCAAAAGTATTATATATACCGACCACAAAAGTCTTCAACACATATTTAATCAGAAACAACTGAATATGAGGCAGCGTAGGTGGATTGAATTGTTGAATGATTACGACTTTGAGATTCGTTACCACCCGGGGAAGGCAAATGTGGTAGCCGATGCCTTGAGCAGGAAGGACAGAGAACCCATTCGAGTAAAATCTATGAATATAATGATTCATAATAACCTTACTACTCAAATAAAGGAGGCGCAACAAGGAGTTTTAAAAGAGGGAAATTTAAAGGATGAAATATCCAAAGGATTGGAGAAGCATCTTAATATTCGGGAAGACGGAACCCGGTATAGGGCTGAAAGGATTTGGGTACCAAAATTTGGAGATATGAGAGAAATGGTACTTAGAGAAGCTCATAAAACCAGATACTCAATACATCCTGGAACGGGGAAGATGTACAAGGATCTCAAGAAACATTTTTGGTGGCCGGGTATGAAAGCCGATGTTGCTAAATACGTAGGAGAATGTTTGACGTGTTCTAAGGTCAAAGCTGAGCATCAAAAACCATCAGGTCTACTTCAACAACCCGAAATCCCGGGATGGAAATGGGAAAACATTACCATGTATTTCATCACTAAATTGCCAAGGACTGCAAGTGGTTTTGATACTATTTGGGTAATAGTTGATCGTCTCACCAAATCAGCACATTTCCTGCCAATAAGAGAAGATGACAAGATGGAGAAGTTAGCATGGCTGTATTTGAAGGAAGTCGTCTCCAGACATGGAATATCAATTTCTATTATCTCTGATAGGGATGGCAGATTTATTTCAAGATTCTGGCAGACATTACAGCAAGCATTAGGAACTCGTCTAGACATGAGTACTGCCTATCATCCATAAACTGATGGGCAGAGTGAAAGGATGATACAAACGCTTGAAGACATGCTACGAGCATGTGTTATTGATTTCGGAAACAGTTGAGATCGACATCTACCGTTAACAGAATTTTCCTACAACAACAGCTACCATTCAAGCATTGAGATGGCATCGTTTGAAGCACTTTATGGTAGAAAGTGTAGGTCTCCGATTTGTTGGAGTGAAGTGGGGGATAGACAGATTACGGGTCCAGAGATAATACAAGAAACTACCGAGAAGATCATCCAAATTCAACAACGGTTGAAAACCGCCCAAAGTCGACAAAAGAGCTACGCTGACATTAAAATAAAAGATATAGAATTTGAAATTAGAGAGATGGTCATGCTTAAAGTTGCACCTTGGAAAGGCGTTGTTCGATTTGGTAAACGAGGGAAATTAAATCCAAGGTATATTGGACCATTCAAGATTATTGATCGTGTCGGAACAGTAGCTTACCGACTTGAGTTACCTCAACAACTCGCGACTGTACATAACACTTTCCACGTCTCGAATTTGAAGAAATGTTTTGCTAAAGAAGATCTCACTATTCCGTTAGATGAAATTCAAATCAACGAAAAACTTCAATTCATCGAAGAACCCGTCGAAATAATGGATCGTGAGGTTAAAAGACCTAAGCAAAACAAGATACCAATTGTTAAGGTTCGATGGAATGCTCTTAGAGGACCCGAGTTCACCTAGGAGCATGAAGACCAGATGAAGAAGAAATACCCGCATCTATTTTCAGAAGATTCGTCAACACCTTCAACAGCTTAAAATTTCGGGACGAAATTTATTTAACGGGTAGGTACTGTAGTGACCCGAACTTTTCCATGGTTATATATATTAATTGAGATTGATATTTACTTCATTAAATGTTTCCAACATGTTAAGCAATCAAACTTGTTAAGACTTGATTAATTGAAATAGGTTTCATATAGACAATTGACCACCCAAGTTGACCGGTGATTCACGAACGTTAAAACTTGTAAAAACTATATGATGACATATATATGGATATATATATATATATAGTTAACATGATATTATGATAAGTAAACATATCATAAAGTATATTAACAATGAACTACATATGTAAAAACAAGACTACTAACTTAATGATTTTTAAACGAGACTTATATGTAACGATTATCGTTGTAAAGACATTTAATGTATATATATCATACTAAGAGATATTCATACATGATAATATCATCATAATATAATAATTTAAAATCTCATTTGATATTATAAACATTGGGTTAACAACATTTAACAAGATCGTTAACCTAAAGGTTTCAAAACAACACTTACATGTAACGACTAACGATGACTTAACGACTCAGTTAAAATGTATATACATGTAGTGTTTTAATATATATTTTGTACAATTTTGAAAGACTTCCATACACTTATCAATATACTTCTACTTAAAGAAAAATGCTTACAATTACATCCTCGTTCAGTTTCATCAACAATTCTACTCGTATGCACCCGTATTCGTACTCGTACAATACACAACTTTTAGATGTATGTACTATTGGTATATACACTCCAATGATCAGCTCTTAGCAGCCCATGTGAGTCACCTAACACATGTGGGAACCATCATTTGGCAACTAGCATGAAATATCTCATAAAATTACAAAAATATGAGTAATCATTCATGACTTATTTACATGAAAACAAAATTACATATCCTTTATATCTAATCCATACACCAACGACCAAAAACACCTACAAACACTTTCATTCTTCAATTTTCTTCATCTAATTAATCTCTCTCAAGTTCTATCTTCAAGTTCTAAGTGTTCTTCATAAATTCTACAAGTTCTAGTTACATAAAATCAAGAATACTTTCAAGTTTGCTAGCACACTTCCAATCTTGTAAGGTGATCATCCAACCTCAAGAAATCTTTGTTTCTTATAGTAGGTTATCATTCTAATACAAGGTAATAATCATATTCAAACTTTGATTCAATTTCTATAACTATAACAATCTTATTTCAAGTGATGATCTTACTTGAACTTGTTTTCGTGTCATGATTCTGCTTCAAGAACTTCGAGCCATCCAAGGATCCGTTGAAGCTAGATCCATTTTTCTCTTTTCCAGTAGGTTTATCCAAGGAACTTAAGGTAGTAATGATGTTCATAATATCATTCGATTCATACATATAAAGCTATCTTATTCGAAGGTTTAAACTTGTAATCACTAGAACATAGTTTAGTTAATTCTAAACTTGTTCGCAAACAAAAGTTAATCCTTCTAACTTGACTTTTAAAATCAACTAAACACATGTTCTATATCTATATGATATGCTAACTTAATGATTTAAAACCTGGAAACACGAAAAACACTGTAAAACCGAATTTATGCCGTCGTAGTAACACCGCGGGCTGTTTTGGGTTAGTTAATTAAAAACTATGATAAACTTTGATTTAAAAGTTGTTCTTCTGGGAAAATGATTTTTCTTATTAACATGAAACTATATCCAAAAATCATGGTTAAACTCATAGTGTAAGTATGTTTTCTAAAATGGTCATCTAGACGTCGTTCTTTCGACTTAAATGACTACCTTTATAAAAACGACTTGTAACTTATATTTCCGACTATAAACCTATACTTTTTCTATTTAGATTCATAAAATAGAGTTCAATATGAAACCATAGCAATTTGATTCACTCAAAATGGATTTAAAATGAAGAAGTTATGGGTAAAACAAGATTGGATAATTTTTCTCATTTTAGCTACATGAAAATTGGTAACAAATCTATTACAACCATAACTTAATCAACTTGTATTGTATATTATGTAATCTTGAGATACCATAGACACGTATACAATGTTTCGACCTATCATGTCGACACATCTATATATATTTCGGAACAACCATAGACACTCTATATGTGAATGTTGGAGTTAGCTATACAGGGTTGAGGTTGATTCCAAAATATATATAGTTTGAGTTGTGATCAATACAGAGATATGTATACACTGGGTCGTTGATTGATTCAAGATAATATATATCGATTTATTTCTGTACATCTAACTGTGGACAACTAGTTGTAGGTTACTAACGAGGACAGCTGACTTAATAAACTTAAAACATCAAAATGTATTAAAAGTGTTGTAAATATATTTTGAACATACTTTGATATATATGTACATATTTGTTATAGGTTCGTGAATCGACCAGTGGCCAAGTCTTACTTCCCGACGAAGTAAAATCTGTGAAAGTGAGTTATAGTCCCACTTTTAAAATCTAATATTTTTGGGATGAGAATACATGCAGGTTTTATAAATGATTTACAAAATAGACACAAGTACGTGAAACTACATTCTATGGTTGAATTATCGAAATCGAATATGCCCCTTTTTATTAAGTCTGGTAATCTAAGAATTAGGGAACAGACACCCTAATTGACGCGAATCCTAAAGATAGATCTATTGGGCCTAACAAACCCCATCCAAAGTACCGGATTCTTTAGTACTTCGAAATTTATATCATATCCGAAGGGTGTCCCGGAATGATGGGAATATTCTTATATATGCATCTTGTTAATGTCAATTACCAGGTGTTCACCATATGAATAATTTTATCTCTATGTATGGGATGTATATTGAAATATGAAATCTTGTGGTCTATTATTATGATTTGATAATATATAGGTTAAACCTATAGCTCACCAACATTTTTGTTGACGTTTTAAGCATGTTTATTCTCAGGTGATTATTAAGAGCTTCTGCTGTCGCATACTTAAATAAGGACGAGATTTGGAGTCCATGCTTGTATGATATTGTGTAAAAACTGCATTCAAGAAACTTATTTTGTTGTAACATATTTGTATTGTAAACCATTATGTAATGGTCGTGTGTAAACAGGATATTTTAGATTATCATTATTTGATAATCTACGTAAAGCTTTTTAAACCTTTATTGATGAAATAAAGATTATGGTTTGTTTTAAAATGAATGCAGTCTTTGAAAAACGTCTCATATAGAGGTCAAAATCTCGCAACGAAATCAATTAATATAGAACGTTTTTAATCAATAAGAACGGGACATTTCAGAAGAGTCAGAACCGGAAGAAGAATCGGAACCGGAAGAAGAAATAGAACCAGTGGGGGAAATAATAAAACGGTTAAGTAGAAGAAAATCCTCAACCAACCGACCAAAGTTAATTATGGTCAATGGTGTTTCTGCCAAAGAAGTAAAGTATTGGGAGGATTACCAATTCTCCGATGAATCGGATCCCGACAAGGATTCCGATGATCTTATAGAAATTACCCCAACACAATTTAATAAGGAAAAAGAGAACAATAAGGGAAAGGGCATAAAAATAGAGAAATTTGATTCCAAACCCGATGAACTTTATATGTATCGTCAACACCCGTATTTCTTAAGTTGTGACAATAACCCGGGAACCTCTAAACCACTAGGTTTTTCTAAACCATTGTGGAAAACGACGGCTCGTATTAGGAGAACATCATATATCCCTAGAAACTTGGCAAAATGACCCAAAATCGAAGAAGAAGAAACGAGCGAGTCGGAATAAGATATTTGTATTCGTGTGGTGTAATATATGTAATATAGTGTGCTTATGCTTTATGATATATGTAAAAATTGCTTGTATTAATAAGTATTTTTTTATGAATCTAACTCTTGTCTATTTTACAGTATAAAAACACAAAATGGATAGACAACCCAATATTTTAAGAGACCTACCCAGAGACATGATTGATGAAATCTTGTCTAGAGTCGGTCAGAATTCCTCGGCACAACTATTTAAGGCGAGATCAGTTTGTAAGACATTCGAAGAACGTTCCAAGAATGCCTTGGTTTATAAAAGGCTTTCGTTCGAAAGATGGGGGATATCACATTGGGAAATCCATAAGTTACGATGTGTTTACTTTGACGCATATATTGCGTGGAACCCAAATGCTATTTTACGCAACGGGTTAAGAAATTATTTTGACTCAATATATCCGAATATAGGACTTCGTGATTTAGAAAAAGCGGCTAACATGCAACATAAAGAAGCATGTTATGCTTACGGGTTAGTAATGTTCGCTTCTCACCAAAGTGAGAACAAGAACATCGGGCTACAACTATTAAACAAAACGTTCCCACAAGTGACGGAGTCGGTAATTGGGGTAAGAAATGAGGTTTTTAGGTTATTACGAGACTGTTGGTCATTACGTAACCTTCATCCTTTTGACGACGTTACAACACATTGTCTTACTATCGGTCACAACGGTTATGTTCTACAAAACCAAGGATGGGAAGTGGTATTAATAAAACCAGAATGCATGACTTGTTTCTGGACGTATGAATTACGTGTCTTTATTGCCTTTGCTGAACGCCTTATTTATTAACTAGAATTATCTTCGCAACTACTTTGTATCAAAGTTTCATGTGCTATATTTCATGCTATATGTAAAATAGTGGTATTGTAAGTTTGCAAGTTATTATATAAAGGTTTGAATATGATATATTTTTTTTTTTTGTGATTAGTTTTTCATATAGAATTGTAGTAGTTGAAATGGTATGTTAGCTACTAAGTATGAACTTAACGAGTAGGTTTAACAACCCGTCCTTATCCTCCTGGACGTAGTCATCAACATTTGGTCCCATTGCGATGATCGACTCCAAGTAATGTCCTTAACATGAGCAAATGCACAGCGGAAGACTTAATTTGTACCTGAGAATAAACATGCTTTAAAAGGTCAACATAAAGTTGGTGAGATATAGGTTTTATTGCTAGCAGCATTATAACTATGGACCACAAGATTTCATATACATACATAATACACTCGCAAGTGTATGGAAAAGTCGTTGAGCACTTGGTAACCATACTTAACATTTAAATCACAGCAGCATATTCTTAAATAACTACTACACCGTACCAAGTGTAGTATACAGAAACGAAGTACTGTGCAACCGTTTAAAACTGGTCGTCCAGCCCGGTTGGGGTTGTCAGGCCCGATAGATCTATCAACAGGATTCGCGTTTACGCTCCTCACGTAAATATTAGCTACCAAGTATAAAGAAATATGCCATGGTACAACTCAACGTATAATTTATTTTTTTATCACTTGTGTCCATAACGTAAATCATTTATAAAAACAGCGCATGTATTCTCAGTCCAAAAATATGAGTTTAAAAGGGAACTATATACTCACCTAATGTATTTTGTAGTAAAAATACATATAACACCATTGGTAACTTATATGGTTGGCCTTCGATTCACGAACCTATATCATTTATATATTTATTAACACATATAATTGTCATCAAATAAATCCATATATATCTTAAATTATATTCTTATATATTTAATTTGTATATATTTAAAGTAGTTAATATTTATATAGTTTAATATTATATTTAAAATCAATAGTTTGTTATATGTAAATAGTTATATAAATAATATATTTAAGTGTATGTAATATTATGGTAATTGTAATATATATACACTTATATAAAAAAAAAAATTTATTTGTTATAATAATATTGTTAATATAAAAGTAGTAATCATAATACTTTTTGTTTAAATGATAACTTTAGATAAATTGTTAAAAATGATAATAGATTTTAATAATAATAGTACTGATAGTGATAATAATAATAAGGAATGATACTAATTACTTATTTTATCATCACTAATAATAATTATATTACTTGTAATAATAATAATAATAATAGTAAAAATAGTAAAAATAAAGCTACCTTCAAAGAAATTCGGCCTAAAAAGAAAACTGCCACTCCCAAGACTCGAACCCACGACTACTCGCTACACACTAACACTCTTGACCATTGAATCCATTCAGTTTTTCTTATTAATTATTCATATTAATTTCATTTAACCCGAATACTCGGCCCAAATTCTGAAATCATATACGGCCCAACTAAGATTTGACAACAACCCAGTTTCCAAAAACAAAAAAAAAAAATACAAACATCCATGCTGAGTTTCGAACCAGGGATCTCTCGTTCACCATAACACCCTGTTAACCATTCCTCTGACTTTGATTTCCTGATTATAACCATACCCATCTATATCTTACTAATTTTTCTGTTTCATCTCATCTTCTTCAAGAATTGAATCGGTTCAGAATCAGAATCCCATCTAATCCTTTACTAATTGATTTCTATACTTCAAAATAATATTTATTAAACAATATCAATGTTTAAATCAATAAATAAAAAAAATATAGAACCGAAGAGCTGCTACTGCAGTTACGGTTTGGAAAGAAAAAAAAAATTTTGATTTAGAGTTTGATATCGTTTTAGTCCAAGATTAATACACGAAATATGTTTCAACTGGTTCATAAAAACTTCTGAGAACATTATTTGTAACAAAAACATTTCATAAACTTTCAATTTAATCTTAGAACAAAGTTTTGACTTTTGAAAAACCAACCCTTTGACTCAAGAATTCAATCTTGATAGAAAGATTTGGGAAGTGGGATTTTACAGAAAGATTGACTACGTGATTACTAACCTAATTGCATTTATAGATTTCGAAGAACAATAAGAAATCGGGTTTATGGTAATACAAGTTCATGAACACCAGACGGTTTTTTTTTTTTTTTTTTTTTTTTATTAATTCGTTGGCTTAGGATAATTGTAACAGATGTCGTGGTTAATCTGCTGAGTTATATAAAGAAAATATTTCGACATACTCTCACGGGTTCACAGTGAATAAAAGAAAAATTTAATATGCTGATAGTGATGGATTATTATCTGTTATGCTTATTTTATCAGTATTTGCATCCTATTTATCTGTATTTTATTTTTATATTTTATATATATTTTATATAACTACATTATAGATATTAATCTTAATAGTTAATAACTATATTAATTAATAATATTAATACTTTTAATTTTATAAATTCTGATAAAAATAACAATAATATAATAAATTTTATTATTATTAAAGATACTTATAATAATAATAATAATAATAATAACAATAATACTAATAGATTACAATTATACATAATTATTTCAAAAAAAAAATTTAAATTTATATATATATATATATATATATATATATATATATATATATATATATATATATATATATATATATATATAACTTTTATAAATTACTTCTATTTCGATATTCATATAAAACAAGTATTTTCTAAATAATGTAATCAAAATTTCTAAAATACCATAAATGTACCCGTTACATAATAAATTTTTATTACATAGATATATGAATTAAATATACCTATATATTGAGATTCATAAACTTAATATGTAATATTATACACTAAATGTTTTGTTAATATTTTTAATTTATCATATACATACACATGTTTATAAATATATCTATATATATATACATATTTATTGAGAAAAAGGTTATTCGTGAATCGTCGGTAATAGAAAAAAAAGGTAATTGATTACCTAAACATAGATTTCAAGCTTTCTAGTCTCAACATTACAGATTTTGCTTATCGTATCGGAAACATGTAAAGTTTAAAGTTTAAATTTGATCGGAAATTTCCGGGTCATTACAGTACCTACCCGTTAAAGAAATTTCGTCCCCGAAATTTGGTAGGGGTTGTCATAGATAACAATAGGAATGTTTTCATGACGAATATGAGGTAATAATAGAGTTTTATCAGTATTGAGAGATATAGATAAAACGTTTCGATCATGTGAAGCGCACGAGTGAAGCTATTACAAAAGAGTGAAATGAGTAAATAAATATATTCGTTTCAACCGATGACGTAGTTACTATTGATTTCCGGGATTTAAGGGATTTAAAGAAAATCTTATGTAATAAGATTTGGTTTTTCGGCGATCAGGATCTTCTTTGATCTAATGCGGCAATCTGTTTTGATCTCTGTCGGATACTTCACTATAAATCCACCCCCTTCGTTTCCTTATTTTCCACCACTCACATCTTATACTCTTTCTCCTTAATTCCTTCTTTAAGACATTCGTCAATATGCTCCATCCAATTCTGATCCTTGATATACTCTTAATTTTTTTTTTCATTGGTCATTCTTCTATTTCATCTATCACTAGAAGAATCTATTTACTTTTACTATACTCTTGTGTTTATAGTGTTTCTAGTTCTCCCGTGTCTCTATATTGCTATCTACACTAATATACACTGTTTGTAATTTCTGGGTGGTTGTTGAATTTTATATCCTCCCTTATATTTCGATGTCCCTGCTTCTGTCTTCTATAATCACTGTCATCCATAGTTAATGATCTCTCCTAATTGCTGCGATTTTTACTACACTTTTTATTTCGGAGCTTCATTCTTTTTCTTTTCCTCTTCTTCAACTATGCATCTGTTGTAATGGTCCAGAATTCACACATATAGATTTCGAAATGAACATTGTTAAGGCTCTGAGAAAGAAATGGTATTGGCACGATCTTGATTTGTCAAATTACCAGAATATCCGAAAAGATAGAACTATCAAGGTGATATGTTCTTTATATGTTTGAAGATTGGGTAGAATGTAAGAGTCGTGTAACATGGCACATGATGATGGTACTGTGAATCATCATATTCCATTAGAAACTTAACATGACTTACTGTAATATAATGAAGTTGATCAAGTTTCATTATATTATACTAATTCATGCATCAGTTCCCAACACTGCTTCAGAACATTCCTATTTTAAACTCGAAGGTTTTAGAACTTAGAAACTAACACAGTTTCTTTTATATTGTAACGCAGATATTACGGAGGAATAAATGATTTCAAATAAGAATAGCTGTGAAAACATCTTCAGAATTATTGAGGATATTTATAATGAAAGTTATGATAATATCTTGGAATTTCTAGTGTCGAAGGATGATGATGAAGTTTTACCCGTAAAGGTTTAGATTCAGAAGCAAGGTGTTTGCTACAGAGTCGTCATGATTCTTTTATGTACAAGTTTAGTCCTTGTATTTTGTTCGGAGTCTCCTTCATGGTTTCCTCAATCTGGTTTTCAGTACCAAATTTTCTATCGAGCGTTTCTAGTACTTCCTTCTTTTATCATCAACTTTTGGTCATTATGACCATCTATAACATGCTGCTTCGTCAACATTTTCAAAGTTAACGAATATGGGTCATTGGTTTTCAAACAGAGGTGATTTCAAGAGAATTGTGTTTTTAGATGATTAAACGCTGATGGTAGTATGGTGGAATATAAAAGGTACTCCGGTAACGATGGCGAAAGGACGACGTATATATATATCGAGGTTATATTAAGATTGGTTTTACTGAGAAATCGAAGTTAACTTGCTGGAGCTGTGACAAAATTAGCTACTTTGAAACGGAATCGTAAGGTTGTTTTTGCTAATAAATGGTAAAGGATTCAACACAGGTACGTGTTAAACTATGAATTTGGATTCGAGGGTTTCTCAGGTGCATAAATTTATGCAAAGATCTTTTCTTCCATAGATGAGGTGCGGTTGGTTCAACTTCTCGGTTGAGGTGTTTCAAGAATCATGAAAAGATTTGAACGCGGATTGTAATTGTCGAGGTACAAATGAGATTTAAGATGAAATCAAGTGGCAAACTTGAAGAATTGTTTCGTTTCATATGTTATAATCAATATTTTAATTCATTCTAATTGTCCAAAGTTAGCAGTCCAATAGTCCGATTATCCAATGGTTCAATATTTTCATATATAAATTAAATATATAATATTCGAATTAAATAATACGTATCGTGACCCGTGCACCAGTCTCAGTATTGATCACAACTCAAACCATATATATATTTTGGAATCCACCTCAACCCTGTATAGCCAACTATAGAGTGTCTATGGTCGTTCCGAAATATATATATATATAGATGGGTCGATATGATAGGTCAAAACCTTGTATACGTGTCCCGTTATATAAAATGCGTAAAATAAATAAATATATATATACATATATCATGACCCATTATACAACGTGTTGTCTCAGAATTAATCCGACGTATTGTTGTACATGTGTCCCGACTAAAGTGCGTAAAAGTAAATAACAGAAATTAAATGACGATAAATAAAATTGCGAGAATGTAAATTGCGATAATGTAAATTGCGATAAAATGTAATCAGTTAGCTGGGAACAGTTAGCTAGGAACAGTTAGCGTGGAATCTTAACAATATTTCAATTAGTTAATCCGTCTATTTCTAACAAATTTTATTATATCCAATGTTTTCTTCATTATGCCACTTGTTGGATTCTGATAGGTCAAAATCCAAATATGAAATTTGAATGGAAATGGTTATTCTATGGTGAACAGATATGTATATCGGTGGTTGTAAGTAGGATATCAAACGATCATTGAATCAGATTCGAAGAATGTACAATATAACTTATTAATGTGAAATCTAAATATTCCTCGGGTACTTCCTACCCGTTAAAATATTTTCATCATTAATAGTTTGTACGAATAAAATTTTAATTACAATCTTTATGAAAATATACTTGCATATATATTTTCTTGTAATGTAATCATAGATCTAATGAGTCAATAAGACATTAAACTCATTTGATTTATTGCTAATACTAGATTACATAATCTCTAAAACATTAGAGATTTCATAATCGCCATGTCGAATGAGGTAGAACGTTACGTAAAATGAAAATAATCAATGTAGAACGATATGTAGAACGAAGATCATTCTCGAAGTACAGATGGTGATATTGAAGCTGTGATGTTGATATCCGAGATTACAGTTTGTAATGTTGAGGTTTACGACGCGGTTATGGTTGGGGTGACAAGGGTACTGTTGACATTGACAATGGTGGTACAGATTATACGGCTGGTGCTGCTGCTGGTGTTTGCATCCTTCGTACTATGTTCTCCAACGTCGTCACACGAGCGCGAAGTTCGTTATTTTCTGCTAGTACACCGGGATGATTGACGGTTGGAGCGAGAGAATGAACAAGATTCGAAATATGGGATAGTATATGATCGTGGCGAGATACTCTAGAAATGAGAGAGAAAATGGTTTCCCGAACAGATTCGCCGGTAAGTGCTTCAGGTTCATTGCTAAGAGGACAGTTTGGTGGATGGAATGGATCACCTTCTTCTTGTCTCCAATGATTTAATATATTACGAACCCATCCCCAATTCATCCAGAATAGATGATGGGAAATTGGTTGATCCATTCCGGTGACGTTGTTCTCGGAGCTGGAATGAAAATCCATATCGGCGTAGCTATCGAAGTCGGAGGAATTCGAACTGGATGAAGAATCCATTTCGTATAGTCGGGGAAATGAGTTTTTGGCTTCGAATAGATTATAGGAGTTGGGTTTGGTATTCTTCAATACATAATTTACATATGTATTTATAATACTCAAAATCCCGTGAATTACGGAGAATCTTTGAAATACATCAGGCAATGTCTATAGTAACAGATACGCTAGGATATGAATTTTGTCTATACACTATCGATGCACCAAATGCAGTATGACGTGTCTAGACTTAAGATTGATAAGCAGGTAATTTCCTAAGGATGTTAAGCAGATGATTTCCGACTAGAAATGATAAGCAAAACTTTTGACAGGCAGACACGGTCAAAGTCCAGACTCACTAATGTATCCTAACAACTACCAGTTAGACACACTAATGCAAGGCCTGGTTCGCTAAGACCAACGCTCTGATACCAACTTTAACAACCCGTCCTTATCCTCCTGGACGTAGTCATCAACATTTGGTCCCATTGCGATGATCGACTCCAAGTAATGTCCTTAACATGAGCAAATGCACAGCGGAAGACTTAATTTGTACCTGAGAATAAACATGCTTTAAAAGGTCAACATAAAGTTGGTGAGATATAGGTTTTATTGCTAGCAGCATTATAACTATGGACCACAAGATTTCATATACATACATAATACACTCGCAAGTGTATGGAAAAGTCATTGAGCACTTGGTAACCATACTTAACATTTAAATCACAGCAGCATATTCTTAAATAACTACTACACCGTACCAAGTGTAGTATACAGAAACGAAGTACTGTGCAACCGTTTAAAACTGGTCGTCCAGCCCGGTTGGGGTTGTCAGGCCCGATAGATCTATCAACAGGATTCGCGTTTACGCTCCTCACGTAAATATTAGCTACCAAGTATAAAGAAATATGCCATGGTACAACTCAACGTATAATTTATTTTTTTATCACTTGTGTCCATAACGTAAATCATTTATAAAAACAGCGCATGTATTCTCAGTCCAAAAATATGAGTTTAAAAGGGAACTATATACTCACCTAATGTATTTTGTAGTAAAAATACATATAACACCATTGGTAACTTATATGGTTGGCCTTCGATTCACGAACCTATATCATTTATATATTTATTAACACATATAATTGTCATCAAATAAATCCATATATATCTTAAATTATATTCTTATATATTTAATTTGTATATATTTAAAGTAGTTAATATTTATATAGTTTAATATTATATTTAAAATCAATAGTTTGTTATATGTAAATAGTTATATAAATAATATATTTAAGTGTATGTAATATTATGGTAATTGTAATATATATACACTTATATAAAAAAAAATATTTATTTGTTATAATAATATTGTTAATATAAAAGTAGTAATCATAATACTTTTTGTTTAAATGATAACTTTAGATAAATTGTTAAAAATGATAATAGATTTTAATAATAATAGTACTGATAGTGATAATAATAATAAGGAATGATACTAATTACTTATTTTATCATCACTAATAATAATTATATTACTTGTAATAATAATAATAATAGTAAAAATAGTAAAAATAAAGCTACCTTCAAAGAAATTCGGCCTAAAAAGAAAACTGCCACTCCCAAGACTCGAACCCACGACTACTCGCTACACACTGACACTCTTGACCATTGAATCCATTCAGTTTTTCTTATTAATTATTCATATTAATTTCATTTAACCCGAATACTCGGCCCAAATTCTGAAATCATATACGGCCCAACTAAGATTTGACAACAACCCAGTTTCCAAAAACAAAAAAAAAATACAAACATCCATGCTGAGTTTCGAACCAGGGATCTCTCGTTCACCATAACACCCTGTTAACCATTCCTCTGACTTTGATTTCCTGATTATAACCATACCCATCTATATCTTACTAATTTTTCTGTTTCATCTCATCTTCTTCAAGAATTGAATCGGTTCAGAATCAGAATCCCATCTAATCCTTTACTAATTGATTTCTATACTTCAAAATAATATTTATTAAACAATATCAATGTTTAAATCAATAAAAAAAATAAATAAAAAAAATATAGAACCGAAGATCTGCTACTGCAGTTACGGTTTGGAAAGAAAAAAAAATTGATTTAGAGTTTGATATCGTTTTAGTCCAAGATTAATACACGAAATATGTTTCAACTGGTTCATAAAAACTTCTGAGAATATTATTTGTAACAAAAACATTTCATAAACTTTCAATTTAATCTTAGAACAAAGTTTTGACTTTTGAAAAACCAACCCTTTGACTCAAGAATTCAATCTCGATAGAAAGATTTGGGAAGTGGGATTTTACAGAAAGATTGACTACGTGATTACTAACCTAATTGCATTTATAGATTTCGAAGAACAATAAGAAATCGGGTTTATGGTAATACAAGTTCATGAACACCAGACGGTTTTTTTTTTTTTTTTTTTTTTTGATTAATTCGTTGGCTTAGGATAATTGTAACAGATGTCGTGGTTAATCTGTTGAGTTATATAAAGAAAATATTTCGACATACTCTCACGGGTTCACAGTGAATAAAAGAAAAATTTAATATGCTGATAGTGATGGATTATTATCTGTTATGCTTATTTTATCAGTATTTGCATCCTATTTAGCTGTATTTTATTTTTATATTTTATATATATTTTATATAACTACATTATAGATATTAATCTTAATAGTTAATAACTATATTAATTAATAATATTAATACTTTTAATTTTATAAATTATGATAAAAATAACAATAATATAATAAATTTTATTATTATTAAAGATACTTATAATAATAATAACAATAACAATAATACTAATAGATTGCAATTATACATAATTATTTCAAAAAAAAAAATTTAAATTTATATATATATATATATATAAATATATATAAATATATATATATATATATATATATATATATATAACTTTTATAAATTACTTCTATTTCGATATTCATATAAAACAAGTATTTTCTAAATAATGTAATCAAAATTTCTAAAATACCATAAATGTACCCGTTACATAATAAATTTTTATTACATAGATATATGAATTAAATATACCTATATATTGAGATTCATAAACTTAATATGTAATATTATACATTAAATGTTTTGTTAATGTTTTTAATTTATCATATACATACACATGTTTATAAATATATCTATATATATATATATATATATATATATATATATATACATATTTATTGAGAAAAAGGTTATTCGTGAATCGCCGGTAATAGAAAAAAAAAGGTAATTGATTACCTAAACATAGATTTCAAGCTTTCTAGTCTCAACATTACAGATTTTGCTTATCGTATCGGAAACATGTAAAGTTTAAAGTTTAAATTTGATCGGAAATTTTCGGGTCATTACAGTAGGTACTACCGAATTAAAGAGTATAAAACGCTAATATGAAGAAAGAGCTTTTATAAATAAGTTCATATTACGCTACGAAATACTATTGACTACTCTTGATATTCTATATGATTAACTCGTTTCATTTGACTATTTTTGAAGGAAATGGCACCGACTACTCGACACACCTTGAATATGAGCGAAGAGGAATTTCGTTCCTTTCTTGCTTCAAACATTGCCGCAGTACAGGCCTCGCTACATACCAACAATAACTCTGAATCTAGCAATACAGCTAACGGCGCAAGAAATCGTGTAGGATGCTCCTACAAGGAATTCACTACCTGCAAACCTTCAGAATTTGATGGGACCGAAGGACCAATCGGATTGAAACGGTGGACCGAGAAAGTTGAATCGATCTTTGCCATAAGTAAGTGTGCTGAAGGAGTCAAACTGAAGTACGCTACGCATACCTTCACAGGTATTGCGTTAACATGGTGGAATACCTATCTAGAGCAAGTGGGACAAGATGCTGCTTACGCGCTACCGTGGTCAGCATTTAAGCACTTGATGAACGAGAAGTACCGTCCTAGAACCGAGGTCAATAAGCTCAAGTCAGAACTTAGAGGGTTACGAACACAGGGATTCGATATTACTTCGTACGAAATACGATTCACAGAATTGTGCCTATTGTGTCCGAGAGCGTTCGAAGATGAGGAAGAGAAGATCGACGCGTTTGTGAAAGGGTTACCGGAGAGAATCCAAGAAGATATAAGTTCACATGAGCCTGCCTCCATACAAAAGGCATGTAGAATGGCTAACAAACTAGTGAACCAGATTGAGGGAAGAATTAAATAACAGGCGGCCGAAGAGGCCAACGTGAAGCTAGTTAAAAGAAAGTGGGAGGAAAATGGTGATAAGAGCCACCAAAACAACAACAACTATCCCAACTATTGCAACATCAATCGCAGCTACAACAAACAGCAAAACAACAACAACAACAACAACAACAACTACAACAATCATTCCAACAACAATAACAACAATCAGAAGCAGCTATGCCAAAGGTGTGAAAAGTATCACTCGGGGTTCTGCACTAAATTTTGTAACAAGTGTAAAAGAAATGGTCATAGCGCGGTGAAGTGTGAAGTCTACGGACCAGGGGTTAACAGAACGAAAGGAACAAATGGTGTCAGAACGAGTAATGGCGGAGCAAGTAGTGTCGGAGCAAGTTATGCCAATGTAGTTTGTTATAAATGTTGAAAACCGGGTCACATTATTAGAAATTGCCCGAACCAGGAGAACACGAATGGACAAGGTCGCGGAAGAGTTTTCAATATTAATGCTGCATAGGCACAGGAAGACCCGGAGCTTGTTACGGGTACGTTTCTTATTGACAATAAATCTGCTTACGTTTTATTTGATTCGAGTGCGGATAGAAGCTATATGAGTATAGATTTTTGTGCTAAATTAAGTTATCCATTGACGCCTTTGGATAGTAAATTTTTACTCGAATTAGCAAATGGTAAATTAATTTCATCAGAAAATATATGTCGAAATCGAGAAATTAAACTGGTTAGCGAAACATTTAAGATTGACTTGATACCAGTAGAGTTAGGGAGTTTTGATGTGATAATCGGTATGGACTGGTTAAAAGAAGTGAAAGCAGAGATCGTTTGTTACAAAAATGCAATTCGCATTATACGAGAAAAAGGAAAACGCTTAATGGTGTACGGATAAAAGGGAAACACGAAGCTACATCTTATTAGTAATTTGAAGGCACAAAAACTAATAAGAAAAGGTTGCTATGCTGTTCTAGCACACGTCAAAAAAGTACAAACTGAAGAAAAGAGCATCAATGATGTTCCCGTCGCCAAAGAATTTCCCGATGTATTTCCGAAAGAATTACCGGGATTACCCCCACATCGATCCGTTGAATTTCAAATAGATCTTGTACCAGGAGCTGCACCAATAGCTCGTGTTCCTTACAGACTCGCACCCAGCGAGATGAAAGAACTGCAAAGCCAATTACAAGAACTTTTAGAGCGTGGTTTCATTCGACCAAGCACATCACCATGAGGAGCTCCTGTTTTGTTTGTCAAGAAGAAAGATGGTACATTCAGGTTGTGTATCCACTACCGAGAGTTGAACAAACTTATCATCAAGAACCGCTACCCACTACCGAGAATCGACGACTTATTTGATCAACTACAAGGCTCGTCTATTTATTCAAAGATTGACTTATGTTCCGGGTATCATCAAATGCGGGTGAAAGAAGATGATATTCCAAAGACTACTTTCAGAACACGTTACGGTCATTACGAGTTTATGGTCATGCCGTTTAGTTTAACTAATGCACCAGCTGTGTTCATGGACCTTATGAACCGAGTGTGTGGACCATACCTTGACAACTTTGTCATTGTTTTCATTGATAACATACTAATTTACTCAAAGAATGATCAAGAACACGGTGAACATTTGAGAAAGGTGTTAGAAGTATTGAGGAAGGAAGAATTGTACGCTAAGTTTTCAAAGTGTGCATTTTGGTTGGAAGAAGTTCAATTCCTCGGTTACATAGTGAACAAAGAAGGTATTAAGGTGGATCCGGCAAAGGTAGAAACTGTTGAAAAGTGGGAAACCCAGAAAACTCCGAAACACATACGCCAGTTTTTAGGAATAGCTGGTTACTACAGAAGGTTCATCCAAGACTTTTCCAGAATAGCAAAACCCTTGACTGCATTAATGCATAAAGGGAATAAATTTGAATGGAAGGATGAACAAGAAAAAGCGTTTCAGTTATTGAATAAAAAGCTAACTACGTCACCTATATTGTCATTGCCTGAAGGGAATGATGATTTTGTGATTTATTGTGACGCATCAAAGCAAGGTCTCGGTTGTGTATTAATGCAACGAACAAAGGTGATTGCTTATGCGTCTAGACAATTGAAGATTCACGAACAAAATTATACGACGCATGATTTGGAATTAGGCGCGGTTGTTTTTGCATTAAAGACTTGGAGGAACTACTTATATGGGGTCAAAAGTATTATATATACCGACCACAAAAGTCTTCAACACATATTTAATCAAAAACAACTGAATATGAGGCAGCGTAGGTGGATTGAATTGTTGAATGATTACGACTTTGAGATTCGTTATCACCCGGGGAAGGCAAATGTGGTAGCCGACGCCTTGAGTAGGAAGGACAGAGAACCCATTCGAGTAAAATCTATGAATATAATGATTCACAATAACCCTACTACTCAAATAAAGGAGGCGTAACAAGGAGTTTTAAAAGAGGGAAATTTAAAGGATGAAATACCCAAAGGATCGGAGAAGTATCTTAATATTCGGGAAGACGAAACCCGGTATAGGGCTGAAAGGATTTGGGTACCAAAATTTGGAGATATGAGAGAAATGGTACTTAGAGAAGCTCATAAAACCAGATACTCAATACATTCTGGAACGGGGAAGATGTACAAGGATCTCAAGAAACATTTTTGGTGGCCGGGTATGAAAGCCGATGTTGCTAAATACGTAGGAGAATGTTTGACGTGTTCTAAGGTCAAATCTGAGCATCAGAAACCATCAGGTCTACTTCAACAACCCGAAATCCCGGAATGGAAATGAGAAAAATATTACCATGGATTTCATCACTAAATTGCCAAGGACTACAAGTGGTTTTGATACTATTTGGGTAATAGTTGATCGTCTCACCAAATCAGCACACTTCCTGCCAATAAGAGAAGATGACAAGATGGAGAAGTTAGCACGACTGTATCTGATAGGGATGGCAGATTTATTTCAAGATTCTGGCAGACATTACAACAAGCATTATCAACTCGTCTAGACATGAGTACTGCCTATCATCTACAAACTGATGGGCAGAGCAAAAGGACAATACAAACGCTTTTAGATGTATGTACTATTGGTATATACACTCCAATGATCAGCTCTTAGCAGCCCATGTGAGTCACCTAACACATGTGGGAACCATCATTTGGCAACTAGCATGAAATATCTCATAAAATTACAAAAATATGAGTAATCATTCATGACTTATTTACATGAAAACAAAATTACATATCCTTTATATCTAATCAATACACCAACGACCAAAAACACCTACAAACACTTTCATTCTTCAATTTTCTTCATCTAATTGATCTCTCTCAAGTTCTATCTTCAAGTTCTAAGTGTTCTTCATAAATTCCAAAAGTTCTAGTTTCATAAAATCAAGAATACTTTCAAGTTTGCTAGCTCACTTCCAATCTTGTAAGGTGATCATCCAACCTCAAGAAATCTTTGTTTCTTACAGTAGGTTATCATTCTAATACAAGGTAATAATCATATTCAAACTTTGGTTTAATTTCTATAACTATAACAATCTTATTTCAAGTGATGATCTTACTTGAACTTGTTTTCGTGTCATGATTCTGCTTCAAGAACTTCGAGCCATCCAAGGATCCGTTGAAGCTAGATCCATTTTTCTCTTTTCCAGTAGGTTTATCCAAGGAAATTAAGGTAGTAATGATGTTCATAACATCATTCGATTCATACATATAAAGCTATCTTATTCGAAGGTTTAAACTTGTAATCACTAGAACATAGTTTAGTTAATTCTAAACTTGTTCGCAAACAAAAGTTAATCCTTCTAAATTGACTTTTAAAATCAACTAAACACATGTTCTATATCTATATGATATGCTAACTTAATGATTTAAAACCTGGAAACACGAAAAACACCGTAAAACCAGATTTACGCCGTCGTAGTAACACCGCGGGCTGTTTTGGGTTAGTTAATTAAAAACTATGATAAACTTTGATTTAAAAGTTGTTATTCTGAGAAAATGATTTTTATTATGAACATGAAACTATATCCAAAAATTATGGTTAAACTCAAAGTGGAAGTATGTTTTCTAAAATGGTCATCTAGACGTCGTTCTTTCGACTGAAATGACTACCTTTACAAAAACGACTTGTAACTTATTTTTCCGACTATAAACCTATACTTTTTCTGTTTAGATTCATAAAATAGAGTTCAATATGAAACCATATCAATTTGATTCACTCAAAACGGATTTAAAATGAAGAAATTATGGGTAAAACAAGATTGGATAATTTTTCTCATTTTAGCTACGTGAAAATTGGTAACAAATCTATTCCAACCATAACTTAATCAACTTGTATTGTATATTATGTAATCTTGAGATACCATAGACACGTATACAATGTTTTGACCTATCATGTCGACACATCTATATATATTTCGGAACAACCATAGACACTCTATATGTGAATGTTGGAGTTAGCTATACAGGGTTGAGGTTGATTCCAAAATATATATAGTTTGAGTTGTGATCAATACTGAGATACGTATACACTGGGTCGTGGATTGATTCAAGATAATATTTATCGATTTATTTCTGTACATCTAACTGTGGACAACTAGTTATAGGTTACTAACGAGGACAGCTGACTTAATAAACTTAAAACATCAAAATATATTAAAAGTGTTGTAAATAAATTTTGAACATACTTTAATATATATGTATATATTGTTATAGGTTCGTGAATCAACAGTGGCCAAGTCTTACTTCCCGACGAAGTAAAAATCTGTGAAAGTGAGTTATAGTCCCACTTTTAAAATCTAATATTTTTGGGATGAGAATACATGCAGGTTTTATAAATGATTTACAAAATAGACACAAGTACGTGAAACTACATTCTATGGTTGAATTATCGAAATCGAATATGCCCCTTTTTATTAAGTCTGGTAATCTAAGAATTAGGGAACAGACACCCTAATTGACGCGAATCCTAAAGATAGATCTATTGGGCCTAACAAACCCCATCCAAAGTACCGGATGCTTTAGTACTTCGAAATTTATATCATATCCGAAGGGTGTCCCGGAATGATGGGGATATTCTTATATATGCATCTTGTTATTGTCGGTTACCAGGTGTTCACCATATGAATGATTTTTTATCACTATGTATGGGATGTGTATTGAAATATGAAATCTTGTGGTCTATTGTTACGATTTGATATATATAGGTTAAACCTATAACTCACCAACATTTTTGTTGACGTTTAAAGCATGTTTATCCTCAGGTGAATACTAAGAGCTTCCGCTGTTGCATACTAAAATAAGGACAAGATTTGGAGTCCATGTTTGTATGATATTGTGTAAAAACTGCATTCAAGAAACTGATTTCGATGTAACATATTTGTATTGTAAACCATTATGTAATGGTCGTGTGTAAACAGGATATTTTAGATTATCATTATTTGATAATCTACGTAAAGCTTTTTAAACCTTTATTTATGAAATAAAGGTTATGGTTTGTTTTAAAAATGAATGCAGTCTTTGAAAAATGTCTCATATAGAGGTCAAAACCTCGCAACGAAATCAATTAATATGGAACGTTTTTAATCAATAAGAACGGGACATTTCAGTTGGTATCAGAGCGTTGGTCTTAGAGAACCAGAAAATTTGCATTAGTGTGTCTTATCGAGTTTGTTAGGATGCATTAGTGAGTCTGGACTTCGACCGTGTTTTCTTTAAAAATGATTGCTTAACATTTTTGTTGGAAACTATATATTTTTAACATATGAATATTATGTGATATATTAATCTCTTAACGTGTTTGATATTATGTGATAGATGTCTACCTCTAGAACAAGTCCCATTGACTCACATAATAATAATGAAGAGTCAAATGTAAATTGGAATGATTTGTGGACTGATTCACAAGTTCCCGAAGAGGAACCGGAAGAAGAGTCGGAACCGGAAGAAGAATCGGAACCGGAAGAAGAATCGGAACCGGATGAAGAAATAGAACCGGTGGGGGAAATAATAAAACGGTTAAGTAAAAGAAAATCTTCAACCAACCAACCAAAGTTAATTATGGTCAATGGTGTTTCCGCCAAGGAAGCAAAATATTGGGAGGATTACCAATTCTCCGATGAATCGGATTCCGACGAGAATTCCGATGATGATATAGAAATTACCCCAACTGAATTTAAAAAGGCAAAAGAAAATAATAAGGGAAAGGGCATAAAAATAGAGAAATCTAATTCCAACCTCGATGAACTTTATATGTATCGTCAACCCCCGAAGTCCTTAAGTTGTAACAATGACCCGGGAACCTCTAAACCGCCAGGTTTTTCTAAACCAATGTGGACAACGACGGCTCGTATTAGGGGAACATCATATATCCCTAGAAACTTGGCAAAACGAACCAAAACCGAAGAAGAAGAAACGAGCGAGTCGGAATAAGATAGGTGTATTCGTGTGGTGTAATATATGTAATATAGTGTTCTTATGCTTTATGATATATGTAAAAATTGCTTGTATTAATAAGTATTTTTTATGAAACTAACTCTTGTCTATTTTACAGTTTAAAAACACAAAATGGATAGACAACCCAATATTTTAAGAGACCTACCCGGAGACATGATTGATGAAATCTTGTCTAGAGTCGGCCAGAATTCTTCGGCACAACTATTTAAGGCGAGATCAGTTTGTAAGACATTCGAAGAACGTTCCAAGAATGTCTTGGTTTATAAGAGACTTTCGTTTGAAAGATGGGGGATATCACATTGGGAAACCCATAAGTTACGATGTGTTTACTTTGACGCATATATTGCGGGGAACCCAAATGCTATTTTACGCAACGGGTTAA
The DNA here is from genome assembly GCF_046630445.1 of Rutidosis leptorrhynchoides. Lineage (NCBI taxonomy): Eukaryota > Viridiplantae > Streptophyta > Magnoliopsida > Asterales > Asteraceae > Rutidosis > Rutidosis leptorrhynchoides. The sequence goes on along the minus strand of NC_092338.1, from coordinate 273,568,990 downwards.
GAAATTATTTTGACTCAATATATCCGAATATTGGACTTCGTGATTTAGAAAAAGCGGCTAACATGCAACATAAAGAAGCATGTTATGCTTACGGATTAGTAATGTTCGCTTCTCACCAAAGTGAGAACAAGAACATCGGGCTACAACTATTAAACAAAACGTTTCCACAAGTGACGGAGTCGGTAATTGGGGTAAGAAATGAGGTTTTTAGATTATTACGGGACTATTGGACATTACGTAACCCTCGTCCCTTTGACGACGTTACAACACGCTGTCTTATCAACGGCCATAACGGTTATGTTCCACAAGACCAAGGATGGGAAGTAATCCTAGTAAAACCAGAATGCATGACTTGTTTCTGGACGTATGAATTACGTGTCTTTATTGCCTTTGCTGAACGACTTGTGTACTAGCTAGAATTATCTTCACAACTATCTTGTATCAAAGTTATTGTGTGCTATATTTCATGCTTTATGTAAAATAAGCGGTATTGTAAGTTTGTAAAATATTGTATAAAAGTTTGAACGCGAAATATTATTATAATCAGTTTTTCATATAGAATTGTAGTAGTTGAATTGTATATTAGCTACTAAGTATGAACTTAACGGGTAGGTACTACCCGAATTTAAACTTATAAAACGCTAATATGAAGAAAAAGCTTTTATAAATGAGTTCATATTATGCTACGAAATACTATTAACTACTTTTAATATTCTGTATGATTAATTTGTTCCATTTGACTATTTTGAAGGAAATGGCACCGACTACTCGACACACCGTGAATATGAATGAAGAGGAATTCCGTACTTTTCTAGCTTCAAACATAGCCGCAGTACAGGCTGCGCAACATACCAACAATAACCTTGGATCTAGCAGTACAGGAAATCGTGTAGGATGCACCTACAAAGAATTCACTGCCTGCAAACCTTTGGAATTTGATGGAACCGAAGGACCGATCGGATTGAAACGGTGGACCGAGAAGGTCGAATCGGTGTTTGCCATAAGTAAGTATACTGAAGAGGACAAAGTGAAGTACGCTACGCATACCTTCACAGGTTCTGCGTTAACATGGTGGAATACCTATCTAGAGCAAGTGGGACAAGATGATGCTTACGCACTACCGTGGTCAGCATTCAAGCACTTGATGAACGAGAAGTACCGTCCCAGAACCGAGGTCAATAAGCTCAAGACAGAACTTAGAGGGTTACGAACCCAAGGATTTGATATTACCACGTACGAAAGACGATTCACAGAATTGTGCCTATTGTGTCCGGGAGCGTTCGAAGATGAGGAAGAGAAGATCGACGCGTTTGTGAAAAGATTACCGGAAAGAATCCAAGAAGATATAAGTTCACACGAGCCCGCCTCCATACAACAGGCATGTAGAATGGCTCACAAACTAGTGAACCAGATTGAAGAAAGAATTAAAGAACAGACTGCTGAAGAGGCCAATGTGAAGCAAGTAAAAAGAAAGTGGGAGGAAAACGGTGATAAGAATCACCAATACAACAACAACAGCAATTACAACAATAATCGCAACAATTATCCCAACAATCGCAACATCAATCACAACTACAACAAACGGCCCAACAACAACAACAACAACAACAACAACAACAGCAACTACAACAATCATCCCAATAACAACAATAACCGCAACAACAACAACAATCAGAAGCAGCTATGCCAAAGGTGTGAAAAGTATCACTCGGGGTTCTGCACCAAATTTTGCAACAAGTGTAAAAGAAATGGTCATGCTGTTTGGTTTAACTAATGCACCAGCTGTGTTCATGGACCTTATGAACCGAGTATGTGGACCATACCTTGACAAGTTTGTCATTGTTTTCATTGATGACATACTTATTTACTCAAAGAATGACCAAGAACACGGTGAACATTTGAGAAAGGTGTTAGAAGTATTGAGGAAGGAAGAATTGTACGCTAAGTTTTCAAAGTGTGCATTTTGGTTGGAAGAAGTTCAATTCCTCGGTCACATAGTGAACAAAGAAGGTATTAAGGTGGATCCGGCAAAGATAGAAACTGTTGAAAAGTGGGAAACCCCGAAAACTCCGAAGCACATACGCCAGTTTTTAGGACTAGCTGGTTACTACAGAAGGTTCATCCAAGACTTTTCCAGAATAGCAAAACCCTTGACTGCATTAACTCATAAAGGGAAGAAATTTGAATGGAATAATGAACAAGAGAAAGCGTTTCAGTTATTGAAGAAAAAGCTAACTACGGCACCTATATTGTCATTTCCTGAAGGGAATGATGATTTTGTGATTTATTGTGATGCATCAAAGTAAGGTCTCGGTTGTGTATTAATGCAACGAACGAAGGTGATTGCTTATGCGTCTAGACAATTGAAGATTCACGAACAAAATTATACGACACATGATTTGGAATTAGGTGCGGTTGTTTTTGCATTAAAGACTTGGAGGCACTACTTATATGGGGTCAAAAGTATTATATATACCGACCACAAAAGTCTTCAACACATATTTAATCAGAAACAACTGAATATGAGGCAGCGTAGGTGGATTGAATTATTGAATGATTACAACTTTGAGATTCGTTACCACCCGGGGAAGGCAAATGTGGTAGCCGATGCCTTGAGCAGGAAGGACAGAGAACCCATTCGAGTAAAATCTATGAATATAATGATTCATAATAACATTATTACTCAAATAAAGGAGGCGCAACAAGGAGTTTTAAAAGAGGGAAATTTAAAGGATGAAATACCCAAAGGATCGAAGAAGCATCTTAATATTCGGGAAGACGGAACCCGGTATAGGGCTGAAAGGATTTGGGTACCAAAATTTGGAGATATGAGAGAAATGGTACTTAGAGAAGCTCATAAAACCAGATACTCAATACATCCTGGAACGGGGAAGATGTACAAGGATCTCAAAAAACATTTTTGGTAGCCGGGTATGAAAGCCGATGTTGCTAAATACGTGGGAGAATGTTTGACGTGTTCTAAGGTCAAAGCTGAGCATCAGAAACCATCAGGTCTACTTCAACAACCCGAAATCCCGGAATGGAAATGGGAAAACATTACCATGGATTTCATCACTAAATTGCCAAGGACAGCAAGTGGTTTTGATACTATTTGGGTAATAGTTGATCGTCTCACCAAATCAGCACACTTCCTGCCAATAAGAGAAGATGACAAGATGGTGAAGTTAGCACGACTGTATTTGAAGGAAGTCGTCTCCAGACATGGAATACCAATCTCTATTATCTCTGATAGGGATGGCAGATTTATTTCAAGATTTTGGCAGACATTACAGCAAGCATTAGGAACTCGTCTAGACATGAGTACTGCCTATCATCCACAAACTGATGGGCAGAGTGAAAGGACGATACAAACGCTTGAAGACATGCTACGAGCATGTGTTATTGATTTCGGAAACAGTTGGGATCGACATCTACCATTAGCAGAATTTTCCTACAACAACAGCTACCATTCAAGCATTGAGATGGCACCGTTTGAAACACTTTATGGTAGAAAGTGCAGGTCTCCGATTTGTTGGAGTGAAGTGGGGGATAGACAGATTACGGGTCCGGAGATTATACAAGAAACTACCGAGAAGATCATCCAAATTCAACAACGGTTGAAAACCGCCCAAAGTCGACAAAAGAGCTACGCTGACATTAAAAGAAAAGATATAGAATTTGAAATTGGAGAGATGGTCATGCTTAAAGTTGCACCTTGGAAAGGCGTTGTTCGATTTGGTAAATGAGGGAAATTAAATCCAAGGTATATTGGACCATTCAAGATTATTGATCATGTCGGACCAGTAGCTTACCGACTTGAGTTACCTCAACAACTCGCGGCTGTACATAATACTTTCCACGTCTCGAATTTGAAGAAATGTTATGCTAAAGAAGATCTCACTATTCCGTTAGATGAAATCCAAATCAACGAAAAACTCCAATTCATCGAAGAACCCGTCGAAATAATGGATCGTGAGGTTAAAAGACTTAAGCAAAACAAGATACCAATTGTTAAGGTTCGATGGAATGCTCGTAGAGGACCCGAGTTCACCTGGGAGCGTGAAGATCAGATGAAGAAGAAATACCCGCATCTATTTCCAGAAGATTCGTCAACACCTTCAACAGCTTAAAATTTCGGGACGAAATTTATTTAACGGGTAGGTACTGTAGTGACCCGAACTTTTCCATGTTTATATATATTAATTGAGATTGATATTTACATGATTAAATGTTTCCAACATGTTAAGCAATCAAACTTGTTAAGACTTGATTAATTGAAATAGGTTTCATATAGACAATTGACCACCCAAGTTGACCGGTGATTCACGAACGTTAAAACTTGTAAAAACTATATGATAACATATATATGGTTATATATATAGTTAACATGATATTATGATAAGTAAACATATCATTAAGTATATTAACAATGAACTACATATGTAAAAACAAGACTACTAACTTAATGATTTTGAAACGAGACATATATGTAACGATTATCGTTGTAACGACATTTAATGTATATATATCATATTAAGAGATATTCGTACATCATGATAATATAATAATTTAAAATCTCTTTTGATATTATAAACATTGGGTTAACAATATTTAACAAGATCGTTAACCTAAAGGTTTCAAAACAACATTTACATGTAACGACTAACGATGACTTAACGACTCAGTTAAAATGTATATACATGTAGTGTTTTAATATGTATTCATAAACTTTTGAAAGACTTCAAGACACTTATCAAAATACTTCTACTTAAAAAAATGCTTACAATTACATCCTCGTTCAGTTTCATCAACAATTCTACTCGTATGCACCCGTATTCGTACTCGTACAATACACAGCTTTTAGATGTATGTACTATTGGTATATACACTCCAATGATCAGCTCTTAGCAGCCCATGTGAGTCACCTAACACATGTGGGAACCATCATTTGGCAACTAGCATGAAATATCTCATAAAATTACAAAAATATGAGTAATCATTCATGACTTATTTACATGAAAACAAAATTACATATCCTTTATATCTAATCCATAAACCAATGACCAAAAACACCTACAAACACTTTCATTCTTCAATTTTCTTCATCTAATTGATCTCTCTCAAGTTCTATCTTCAAGTTCTAAGTATTCTTCATAAATTCTACAAGTTCTAGTTTCATAAAATCAAGAATACTTCCAAGTTTGCTAGCTTACTTCCAATCTTGTAGAGTGATCATCCAACCTCAAGAAATCTTTCTTATTTACAGTAAGATATCTTTCTAATATAAGGTAATACTCATATTCAAACTTTGATTCAATTTCAATAACTATAACAATCTTATTTCGAGTGGAAATCTTACTTGAACTTGTTTTCGTGTCATGATTCTGCTTCAAGAACTTTCAAGCCATCCAAGGATCTTTTGAAGCAAGATCTATTTTTCTCATTTCCAGTAGGTTTATCCACAAAATCTGAGGTAGTAATGATGTTCATAACATCATTCAATTTATATATATAAAACTACCTTATTCGAAGGTTTAAACTTGAAATCACTAGAACATAGTTTAGTTAATTCTAAACTTGTTCGCAAACAAAAGTTAATCCTTCTAACTTGACTTTTAAAATCAACTAAACACATGTTCTATATCTATATGATATGCTAACTTAATGATTTAAAACCTGGAAACACGAAAAACACCGTAAAATCGGATTTACGCCGTCGTAGTAACACCGCGGGCTGTTTTGGGTTAGTTAATTAAAAACTATGATAAACTTTGATTTAAAAGTTTTTCTTCTGAGAAAATGATTTTTATTATGAACATGAAACTATATCCAAAAATTATGGTTAAACTCAAAGTGGAAGTATGTTTTCTAAAATGGTCATCTAGACGTCGTTCTTTCGACTGAAATGACTACCTTTACAAAAACGACTTGTAACTTATTTTTCCGACTATAAACCTATACTTTTTCTGTTTAGATTCATAAAATAGAGTTCAATATGAAACCATAGCAATTTGATTCACTCAAAACGGATTTAAAATGAAGAAGTTATGGGTAAAACAAGATTGGATAATTTTTCTCATTTTAGCTACGTGAAAATTGGTAACAAATCTATTCCAACCATAACTTAATCAACTTGTATTGTATATTATGTAATCTTGAGATACCATAGACACGTATACAATGTTTTGACCTATCATGTCGAGACATCTATATATATTTCGGAACAACCATAGACACTCTATATGTGAATGTTGGAGTTAGCTATACAGGGTTGAGGTTGATTCCAAAATATATATAGTTTGAGTTGTGATCAATACTGAGATACGTATACACTGGGTCGTGGATTGATTCAAGATAATATTTATCGATTTATTTCTGTACATCTAACTGTGGACAACTAGTTATAGGTTACTAACGAGGACAGCTGACTTAATAAACTTAAAACATCTAATCATTTATGAGTTTAAAAGGGAACTATATACTCACCTAATGTATTTTGTAGTAAAAATACATATAACACCATTGGTAACTTATATGGTTGGCCTTCGATTCACGAACCTATATCATTTATATATTTATTAACACATATAATTGTCATCAAATAAATCCATATATATCTTAAATTATATTCTTATATATTTAATTTGTATATATTTAAAGTAGTTAATATTTATATAGTTTAATATTATATTTAAAATCAATAGTTTGTTATATGTAAATAGTTATATAAATAATATATTTAAGTGTATGTAATATTATGGTAATTGTAATATATATACACTTATATAAAAAAAAATATTTATTTGTTATAATAATATTGTTAATATAAAAGTAGTAATCATAATACTTTTTGTTTAAATGATAACTTTAGATAAATTGTTAAAAATGATAATAGATTTTAATAATAATAGTACTGATAGTGATAATAATAATAAGGAATGATACTAATTACTTATTTTATCATCACTAATAATAATTATATTACTTGTAATAATAATAATAATAGTAAAAATAGTAAAAATAAAGCTACCTTCAAAGAAATTCGGCCTAAAAAGAAAACTGCCACTCCCAAGACTCGAACCCACGACTACTCGCTACACACTGACACTCTTGACCATTGAATCCATTCAGTTTTTCTTATTAATTATTCATATTAATTTCATTTAACCCGAATACTCGGCCCAAATTCTGAAATCATATACGGCCCAACTAAGATTTGACAACAACCCAGTTTCCAAAAACAAAAAAAAAATACAAACATCCATGCTGAGTTTCGAACCAGGGATCTCTCGTTCACCATAACACCCTGTTAACCATTCCTCTGACTTTGATTTCCTGATTATAACCATACCCATCTATATCTTACTAATTTTTCTGTTTCATCTCATCTTCTTCAAGAATTGAATCGGTTCAGAATCAGAATCCCATCTAATCCTTTACTAATTGATTTCTATACTTCAAAATAATATTTATTAAACAATATCAATGTTTAAATCAATAAAAAAAATAAATAAAAAAAATATAGAACCGAAGAGCTGCTACTGCAGTTACGGTTTGGAAAGAAGAAAAAAATTGATTTAGAGTTTGATATCGTTTTAGTCCAAGATTAATACACGAAATATGTTTCAACTGGTTCATAAAAACTTCTGAGAACATTATTTGTAACAAAAACATTTCATAAACTTTCAATTTAATCTTAGAACAAAGTTTTGACTTTTGAAAAACCAACCCTTTGACTCAAGAATTCAATCTCGATAGAAAGATTTGGGAAGTGGGATTTTACAGAAAGATTGACTACGTGATTACTAACCTAATTGCATTTATAGATTTCGAAGAACAATAAGAAATCGGGTTTATGGTAATACAAGTTCATGAACACCAGACGGTTTTTTTTTTTTTTTTTTTTGATTAATTCGTTGGCTTAGGATAATTGTAACAGATGTCGTGGTTAATCTGTTGAGTTATATAAAGAAAATATTTCGACATACTCTCACGGGTTCACAGTGAATAAAAGAAAAATTTAATATGCTGATAGTGATGGATTATTATCTGTTATGCTTATTTTATCAGTATTTGCATCCTATTTAGCTGTATTTTATTTTTATATTTTATATATATTTTATATAACTACATTATAGATATTAATCTTAATAGTTAATAACTATATTAATTAATAATATTAATACTTTTAATTTTATAAATTATGATAAAAATAACAATAATATAATAAATTTTATTATTATTAAAGATACTTATAATAATAATAATAATAATAACAATAATACTAATAGATTGCAATTATACATAATTATTTCAAAAAAAAAATATTTAAATTTATATATATATATATAAATATATATATATATATATATATATATATATATATATATATATATATATATATATATATATATATATATATATATATATATATATATATATATATATATATATATATATATATATATATAACTTTTATAAATTACTTCTATTTCGATATTCATATAAAACAAGTATTTTCTAAATAATGTAATCAAAATTTCTAAAATACCATAAATGTACCCGTTACATAATAAATTTTTATTACATAGATATATGAATTAAATATACCTATATATTGAGATTCATAAACTTAATATGTAATATTATACATTAAATGTTTTGTTAATGTTTTTAATTTATCATATACATACACATGTTTATAAATATATCTATATATATATATATATATATATATATATATACATATTTATTGAGAAAAAGGTTATTCTTGAATCGCCGGTAATAGAAAAAAAAAGGTAATTGATTACCTAAACATAGATTTCAAGCTTTCTAGTCTCAACATTACAGATTTTGCTTATCGTATCGGAAACATGTAAAGTTTAAAGTTTAAATTTGATCGGAAATTTCCGGGTCATTACAGTAGGTACTACCGAATTAAAGAGTATAAAACGCTAATATGAAGAAAGAGCTTTTATAAATAAGTTCATATTACGCTACGAAATACTATTGACTACTCTTGATATTCTATATGATTAACTCGTTTCATTTGACTATTTTTGAAGGAAATGGCACCGACTACTCGACACACCTTGAATATGAGCGAAGAGGAATTTCGTTCCTTTCTTGCTTCAAACATTGCCGCAGTACAGGCCTCGCTACATACCAACAATAACTCTGAATCTAGCAATACAGCTAACGGCGCAAGAAATCGTGTAGGATGCTCCTACAAGGAATTCACTACCTGCAAACCTTCAGAATTTGATGGGACCGAAGGACCAATCGGATTGAAACGGTGGACCGAGAAAGTTGAATCGATCTTTGCCATAAGTAAGTGTGCTGAAGGAGTCAAACTGAAGTACGCTACGCATACCTTCACAGGTATTGCGTTAACATGGTGGAATACCTATCTAGAGCAAGTGGGACAAGATGCTGCTTACGCGCTACCGTGGTCAGCATTTAAGCACTTGATGAACGAGAAGTACCGTCCTAGAACCGAGGTCAATAAGCTCAAGTCAGAACTTAGAGGGTTACGAACACAGGGATTCGATATTACTTCGTACGAAATACGATTCACAGAATTGTGCCTATTGTGTCCGAGAGCGTTCGAAGATGAGGAAGAGAAGATCGACGCGTTTGTGAAAGGGTTACCGGAGAGAATCCAAGAAGATATAAGTTCACATGAGCCTGCCTCCATACAAAAGGCATGTAGAATGGCTAACAAACTAGTGAACCAGATTGAGGGAAGAATTAAATAACAGGCGGCCGAAGAGGCCAACGTGAAGCTAGTTAAAAGAAAGTGGGAGGAAAATGGTGATAAGAGCCACCAAAACAACAACAACTATCCCAACTATTGCAACATCAATCGCAGCTACAACAAACAGCAAAACAACAACAACAACAACAACAACAACTACAACAATCATTCCAACAACAATAACAACAATCAGAAGCAGCTATGCCAAAGGTGTGAAAAGTATCACTCGGGGTTCTGCACCAAATTTTGTAACAAGTGTAAAAGAAATGGTCATAGCGCGGTGAAGTGTGAAGTCTACGGACCAGGGGTTAACAGAACGAAAGGAACAAATGGTGTCAGAACGAGTAATGGCGGAGCAAGTAGTGTCGGAGCAAGTTATGCCAATGTAGTTTGTTATAAATGTTGAAAACCGGGTCACATTATTAGAAATTGCCCGAACCAGGAGAACACGAATGGACAAGGTCGCGGAAGAGTTTTCAATATTAATGCTGCATAGGCACAGGAAGACCCGGAGCTTGTTACGGGTACGTTTCTTATTGACAATAAATCTGCTTACGTTTTATTTGATTCGAGTGCGGATAGAAGCTATATGAGTATAGATTTTTGTGCTAAATTAAGTTATCCATTGACGCCTTTGGATAGTAAATTTTTACTCGAATTAGCAAATGGTAAATTAATTTCATCAGAAAATATATGTCGAAATCGAGAAATTAAACTGGTTAGCGAAACATTTAAGATTGACTTGATACCAGTAGAGTTAGGGAGTTTTGATGTGATAATCGGTATGGACTGGTTGAAATAAGTGAAAGCAGAGATCGTTTGTTACAAAAATGCAATTCGCATTATACGAGAAAAAGGAAAACGCTTAATGGTGTACGGATAAAAGGGAAACACGAAGCTACATCTTATTAGTAATTTGAAGGCACAAAAACTAATAAGAAAAGGTTGCTATGCTGTTCTAGCACACGTCAAAAAAGTACAAACTGAAGAAAAGAGCATCAATGATGTTCCCGTCGCCAAAGAATTTCCCGATGTATTTCCGAAAGAATTACCGGGATTACCCCCACATCGATCCGTTGAATTTCAAATAGATCTTGTACCAGGAGCTGCACCAATAGCTCGTGTTCCTTACAGACTCGCACCCAGCGAGATGAAAGAACTGCAAAGCCAATTACAAGAACTTTTAGAGCGTGGTTTCATTCGACCAAGCACATCACCATGAGGAGCTCCTGTTTTGTTTGTCAAGAAGAAAGATGGTACATTCAGGTTGTGTATCCACTACCGAGAGTTGAACAAACTTATCATCAAGAACCGCTACCCACTACCGAGAATCGACGACTTATTTGATCAACTACAAGGCTCGTCTATTTATTCAAAGATTGACTTATGTTCCGGGTATCATCAAATGCGGGTGAAAGAAGATGATATTCCAAAGACTACTTTCAGACACGTTACGGTCATTACGAGTTTATGGTCATGCCGTTTAGTTTAACTAATGCACCAGCTGTGTTCATGGACCTTATGAACCGAGTGTGTGGACCATACCTTGACAACTTTGTCATTGTTTTCATTGATAACATACTAATTTACTCAAAGAATGATCAAGAACACGGTGAACATTTGAGAAAGGTGTTAGAAGTATTGAGGAAGGAAGAATTGTACGCTAAGTTTTCAAAGTGTGCATTTTGGTTGGAAGAAGTTCAATTCCTCGGTTACATAGTGAACAAAGAAGGTATTAAGGTGGATCCGGCAAAGGTAGAAACTGTTGAAAAGTGGGAAACCCAGAAAACTCCGAAACACATACGCCAGTTTTTAGGAATAGCTGGTTACTACAGAAGGTTCATCCAAGACTTTTCCAGAATAGCAAAACCCTTGACTGCATTAATGCATAAAGGGAATAAATTTGAATGGAAGGATGAACAAGAAACAGCGTTTCAGTTATTGAATAAAAAGCTAACTACGTCACCTATATTGTCATTGCCTGAAGGGAATGATGATTTTGTGATTTATTGTGACGCATCAAAGCAAGGTCTCGGTTGTGTATTAATGCAACGAACAAAGGTGATTGCTTATGCGTCTAGACAATTGAAGATTCACGAACAAAATTATACGACGCATGATTTGGAATTAGGCGCGGTTGTTTTTGCATTAAAGACTTGGAGGAACTACTTATATGGGGTCAAAAGTATTATATATACCGACCACAAAAGTCTTCAACACATATTTAATCAAAAACAACTGAATATGAGGCAGCGTAGGTGGATTGAATTGTTGAATGATTACGACTTTGAGATTCGTTATCACCCGGGGAAGGCAAATGTGGTAGCCGACGCCTTGAGTAGGAAGGACAGAGAACCCATTCGAGTAAAATCTATGAATATAATGATTCACAATAACCCTACTACTCAAATAAAGGAGGCGTAACAAGGAGTTTTAAAAGAGGGAAATTTAAAGGATGAAATACCCAAAGGATCGGAGAAGTATCTTAATATTCGGGAAGACGAAACCCGGTATAGGGCTGAAAGGATTTGGGTACCAAAATTTGGAGATATGAGAGAAATGGTACTTAGAGAAGCTCATAAAACCAGATACTCAATACATTCTGGAACGGGGAAGATGTACAAGGATCTCAAGAAACATTTTTGGTGGCCGGGTATGAAAGCCGATGTTGCTAAATACGTAGGAGAATGTTTGACGTGTTCTAAGGTCAAATCTGAGCATCAGAAACCATCAGGTCTACTTCAACAACCCGAAATCCCGGAATGGAAATGAGAAAAATATTACCATGGATTTCATCACTAAATTGCCAAGGACTACAAGTGGTTTTGATACTATTTGGGTAATAGTTGATCGTCTCACCAAATCAGCACACTTCCTGCCAATAAGAGAAGATGACAAGATGGAGAAGTTAGCACGACTGTATCTGATAGGGATGGCAGATTTATTTCAAGATTCTGGCAGACATTACAACAAGCATTATCAACTCGTCTAGACATGAGTACTGCCTATCATCTACAAACTGATGGGCAGAGCAAAAGGACAATACAAACGCTTTTAGATGTATGTACTATTGGTATATACACTCCAATGATCAGCTCTTAGCAGCCCATGTGAGTCACCTAACACATGTGGGAACCATCATTTGGCAACTAGCATGAAATATCTCATAAAATTACAAAAATATGAGTAATCATTCATGACTTATTTACATGAAAACAAAATTACATATCCTTTATATCTAATCAGTACACCAACGACCAAAAACACCTACAAATACTTTCATTCTTCAATTTTCTTCATCTAATTGATCTCTCTCAAGTTCTATCTTCAAGTTCTAAGTGTTCTTCATAAATTCCAAAAGTTCTAGTTTCATAAAATCAAGAATACTTTCAAGTTTGCTAGCTCACTTCCAATCTTGTAAGGTGATCATCCAACCTCAAGAAATCTTTGTTTCTTACAGTAGGTTATCATTCTAATACAAGGTAATAATCATATTCAAACTTTGGTTTAATTTCTATAACTATAACAATCTTATTTCAAGTGATGATCTTACTTGAACTTGTTTTCGTGTCATGATTCTGCTTCAAGAACTTCGAGCCATCCAAGGATCCGTTGAAGCTAGATCCATTTTTCTCTTTTCCAGTAGGTTTATCCAAGGAAATTAAGGTAGTAATGATGTTCATAACATCATTCGATTCATACATATAAAGCTATCTTATTCGAAGGTTTAAACTTGTAATCACTAGAACATAGTTTAGTTAATTCTAAACTTGTTCGCAAACAAAAGTTAATCCTTCTAACTTGACTTTTAAAATCAACTAAACACATGTTCTATATCTATATGATATGCTAACTTAATGATTTAAAACCTGGAAACACGAAAAACACCGTAAAACCAGATTTACGCCGTCGTAGTAACACCGCGGGCTGTTTTGGGTTAGTTAATTAAAAACTATGATAAACTTTGATTTAAAAGTTGTTATTCTGAGAAAATGATTTTTATTATGAACATGAAACTATATCCAAAAATTATGGTTAAACTCAAAGTGGAAGTATGTTTTCTAAAATGGTCATCTAGACGTCGTTCTTTCGACTGAAATGACTACCTTTACAAAAACGACTTGTAACTTATTTTTCCGACTATAAACCTATACTTTTTCTGTTTAGATTCATAAAATAGAGTTCAATATGAAACCATATCAATTTGATTCACTCAAAACGGATTTAAAATGAAGAAATTATGGGTAAAACAAGATTGGATAATTTTTCTCATTTTAGCTACGTGAAAATTGGTAACAAATCTATTCCAACCATAACTTAATCAACTTGTATTGTATATTATGTAATCTTGAGATACCATAGACACGTATACAATGTTTTGACCTATCATGTCGACACATCTATATATATTTCGGAACAACCATAGACACTCTATATGTGAATGTTGGAGTTAGCTATACAGGGTTGAGGTTGATTCCAAAATATATATAGTTTGAGTTGTGATCAATACTGAGATACGTATACACTGGGTCGTGGATTGATTCAAGATAATATTTATCGATTTATTTCTGTACATCTAACTGTGGACAACTAGTTATAGGTTACTAACGAGGACAGCTGACTTAATAAACTTAAAACATCAAAATATATTAAAAGTGTTGTAAATATATTTTGAACATACTTTAATATATATGTATATATTGTTATAGGTTCGTGAATCAACAGTGGCCAAGTCTTACTTCCCAACGAAGTAAAAATCTGTGAAAGTGAGTTATAGTCCCACTTTTAAAATCTAATATTTTTGGGATGAGAATACATGCAGGTTTTATAAATGATTTACAAAATAGACACAAGTACGTGAAACTACATTCTATGGTTGAATTATCGAAATCGAATATGCCCCTTTTTATTAAGTCTGGTAATCTAAGAATTAGGGAACAGACACCCTAATTGACGCGAATCCTAAAGATAGATCTATTGGGCCTAACAAACCCCATCCAAAGTACCGGATGCTTTAGTACTTCGAAATTTATATCATATCCGAAGGGTGTCCCGGAATGATGGGGATATTCTTATATATGCATCTTGTTATTATCGGTTACCAGGTGTTCACCATATGAATGATTTTTTATCACTATGTATGGGATGTGTATTGAAATATGAAATCTTGTGGTCTATTGTTACGATTTGATATATATAGGTTAAACCTATAACTCACCAACATTTTTGTTGACGTTTAAAGCATGTTTATCCTCAGGTGAATACTAAGAGCTTCCGCTGTTGCATACTAAAATAAGGACAAGATTTGGAGTCCATGTTTGTATGATATTGTGTAAAAACTGCATTCAAGAAACTGATTTCGATGTAACATATTTGTATTGTAAACCATTATGTAATGGTCGTGTGTAAACAGGATATTTTAGATTATCATTATTTGATAATCTACGTAAAGCTTTTTAAACCTTTATTTATGAAATAAAGGTTATGGTTTGTTTTAAAAATGAATGCAGTCTTTGAAAAATGTCTCATATAGAGGTCAAAACCTCGCAACGAAATCAATTAATATGGAACGTTTTTAATCAATAAGAACGGGACATTTCAGTTGGTATCAGAGCGTTGGTCTTAGAGAACCAGAAAATTTGCATTAGTGTGTCTTATCGAGTTTGTTAGGATGCATTAGTGAGTCTGGACTTCGACCGTGTTTTCTTTAAAAATGATTGCTTAACATTTTTGTTGGAAACTATATATTTTTAACATATGAATATTATGTGATATATTAATCTCTTAACGTGTTTGATATTATGTGATAGATGTCTACCTCTAGAACAAGTCCCATTGACTCACATAATAATAATGAAGAGTCAAATGTAAATTGGAATGATTTGTGGACTGATTCACAAGTTCCCGAAGAGGAACCGGAAGAAGAGTCGGAACCGGAAGAAGAATCGGAACCGGAAGAAGAATCGGAACCGGATGAAGAAATAGAACCGGTGGGGGAAATAATAAAACGGTTAAGTAAAAGAAAATCTTCAACCAACCGACCAAAGTTAATTATGGTCAATGGTGTTTCCGCCAAGGAAGCAAAATATTGGGAGGATTACCAATTCTCCGATGAATCGGATTCCGACGAGAATTCCGATGATGATATAGAAATTACCCCAACTGAATTTAAAAAGGCAAAAGAAAATAATAAGGGAAAGGGCATAAAAATAGAGAAATCTAATTCCAACCTCGATGAACTTTATATGTATCGTCAACCCCCGAAGTCCTTAAGTTGTAACAATGACCCGGGAACCTCTAAACCGCCAGGTTTTTCTAAACCAATGTGGACAACGACGGCTCGTATTAGGGGAACATCATATATCCCTAGAAACTTGGCAAAACGAACCAAAACCGAAGAAGAAGAAACGAGCGAGTCGGAATAAGATAGGTGTATTCGTGTGGTGTAATATATGTAATATAGTGTTCTTATGCTTTATGATATATGTAAAAATTGCTTGTATTAATAAGTATTTTTTATGAAACTAACTCTTGTCTATTTTACAGTTTAAAAACACAAAATGGATAGACAACCCAATATTTTAAGAGACCTACCCGGAGACATGATTGATGAAATCTTGTCTAGAGTCGGCCAGAATTCTTCGGCACAACTATTTAAGGCGAGATCAGTTTGTAAGACATTCGAAGAACGTTCCAAGAATGTCTTGGTTTATAAGAGACTTTCGTTTGAAAGATGGGGGATATCACATTGGGAAACCCATAAGTTACGATGTGTTTACTTTGACGCATATATTGCGGGGAACCCAAATGCTATTTTACGCAACGGGTTAAGAAATTATTTTGACTCAATATATCCGAATATTGGACTTCGTGATTTAGAAAAAGCGGCTAACATGCAACATAAAGAAGCATGTTATGCTTACGGATTAGTAATGTTCGCTTCTCACCAAAGTGAGAACAAGAACATCGGGCTACAACTATTAAACAAAACGTTTCCACAAGTGACGGAGTCGGTAATTGGGGTAAGAAATGAGGTTTTTAGATTATTACGGGACTATTGGACATTACGTAACCCTCGTCCCTTTGACGACGTTACAACACGCTGTCTTATCAACGGCCATAACGGTTATGTTCCACAAGACCAAGGATGGGAAGTAATCCTAGTAAAACCAGAATGCATGACTTGTTTCTGGACGTATGAATTACGTGTCTTTATTGCCTTTGCTGAACGACTTGTGTACTAGCTAGAATTATCTTCACAACTATCTTGTATCAAAGTTATTGTGTGCTATATTTCATGCTTTATGTAAAATAAGCGGTATTGTAAGTTTGTAAAATATTGTATAAAAGTTTGAACGCGAAATATTATTATAATCAGTTTTTCATATAGAATTGTAGTAGTTGAATTGTATATTAGCTACTAAGTATGAACTTAACGGGTAGGTACTACCCGAATTTAAACTTATAAAACGCTAATATGAAGAAAAAGCTTTTATAAATGAGTTCATATTATGCTACGAAATACTATTAACTACTTTTAATATTCTGTATGATTAATTTGTTCCATTTGACTATTTTGAAGGAAATGGCACCGACTACTCGACACACCGTGAATATGAATGAAGAGGAATTCCGTACTTTTCTAGCTTCAAACATAGCCGCAGTACAGGCTGCGCAACATACCAACAATAACCTTGGATCTAGCAGTACAGGAAATCGTGTAGGATGCACCTACAAAGAATTCACTGCCTGCAAACCTTTGGAATTTGATGGAACCGAAGGACCGATCGGATTGAAACGGTGGACCGAGAAGGTCGAATCGGTGTTTGCCATAAGTAAGTATACTGAAGAGGACAAAGTGAAGTACGCTACGCATACCTTCACAGGTTCTGCGTTAACATGGTGGAATACCTATCTAGAGCAAGTGGGACAAGATGATGCTTACGCACTACCGTGGTCAGCATTCAAGCACTTGATGAACGAGAAGTACCGTCCCAGAACCGAGGTCAATAAGCTCAAGACAGAACTTAGAGGGTTACGAACCCAAGGATTTGATATTACCACGTACGAAAGACGATTCACAGAATTGTGCCTATTGTGTCCGGGAGCGTTCGAAGATGAGGAAGAGAAGATCGACGCGTTTGTGAAAAGATTACCGGAAAGAATCCAAGAAGATATAAGTTCACACGAGCCCGCCTCCATACAACAGGCATGTAGAATGGCTCACAAACTAGTGAACCAGATTGAAGAAAGAATTAAAGAACAGACTGCTGAAGAGGCCAATGTGAAGCAAGTCAAAAGAAAGTGGGAGGAAAACGGTGATAAGAATCACCAATACAACAACAACAGCAATTACAACAATAATCGCAACAATTATCCCAACAATCGCAACATCAATCACAACTACAACAAACGGCCCAACAACAACAACAACAACAACAACAACAACTACAACAATCATCCCAATAACAACAATAACCGCAACAACAACAACAATCAGAAGCAGCTATGCCAAAGGTGTGAAAAGTATCACTCGGGGTTCTGCACCAAATTTTGCAACAAGTGTAAAAGAAATGGTCATGCCGTTTGGTTTAACTAATGCACCAGCTGTGTTCATGGACCTTATGAACCGAGTATGTGGACCATACCTTGACAAGTTTGTCATTGTTTTCATTGATGACATACTTATTTACTCAAAGAATGACCAAGAACACGGTGAACATTTGAGAAAGGTGTTAGAAGTATTGAGGAAGGAAGAATTGTACGCTAAGTTTTCAAAGTGTGCATTTTGGTTGGAAGAAGTTCAATTCCTCGGTCACATAGTGAACAAAGAAGGTATTAAGGTGGATCCGGCAAAGATAGAAACTGTTGAAAAGTGGGAAACCCCGAAAACTCCGAAACACATACGCCAGTTTTTAGGACTAGCTGGTTACTACAGAAGGTTCATCCAAGACTTTTCCAGAATAGCAAAAC
Organism: Rutidosis leptorrhynchoides; assembly: GCF_046630445.1. Lineage (NCBI taxonomy): Eukaryota > Viridiplantae > Streptophyta > Magnoliopsida > Asterales > Asteraceae > Rutidosis > Rutidosis leptorrhynchoides. The sequence goes on along the minus strand of NC_092338.1, from coordinate 273,550,260 downwards.
CCTTGACTGCATTAACTCATAAAGGGAAGAAATTTGAATGGAATAATGAACAAGAGAAAGCGTTTCAGTTATTGAAGAAAAAGCTAACTACGGCACCTATATTGTCATTTCCTGAAGGGAATGATGATTTTGTGATTTATTGTGATGCATCAAAGTAAGGTCTCGGTTGTGTATTAATGCAACGAACGAAGGTGATTGCTTATGCGTCTAGACAATTGAAGATTCACGAACAAAATTATACGACGCATGATTTGGAATTAGGCGCGGTTGTTTTTGCATTAAAGACTTGGAGGCACTACTTATATGGGGTCAAAAGTATTATATATACCGACCACAAAAGTCTTCAACACATATTTAATCAGAAACAACTGAATATGAGGCAGCGTAGGTGGATTGAATTATTGAATGATTACAACTTTGAGATTCGTTACCACCCGGGGAAGGCAAATGTGGTAGCCGATGCCTTGAGCAGGAAGGACAGAGAACCCATTCGAGTAAAATCTATGAATATAATGATTCATAATAACATTATTACTCAAATAAAGGAGGCGCAACAAGGAGTTTTAAAAGAGGGAAATTTAAAGGATGAAATACCCAAAGGATCGAAGAAGCATCTTAATATTCGGGAAGACGGAACCCGGTATAGGGCTGAAAGGATTTGGGTACCAAAATTTGGAGATATGAGAGAAATGGTACTTAGAGAAGCTCATAAAACCAGATACTCAATACATCCTGGAACGGGGAAGATGTACAAGGATCTCAAAAAACATTTTTGGTAGCCGGGTATGAAAGCCGATGTTGCTAAATACGTGGGAGAATGTTTGACGTGTTCTAAGGTCAAAGCTGAGCATCAGAAACCATCAGGTCTACTTCAACAACCCGAAATCCCGGAATGGAAATGGGAAAACATTACCATGGATTTCATCACTAAATTGCCAAGGACAGCAAGTGGTTTTGATACTATTTGGGTAATAGTTGATCGTCTCACCAAATCAGCACACTTCCTGCCAATAAGAGAAGATGACAAGATGGAGAAGTTAGCACGACTGTATTTGAAGGAAGTCGTCTCCAGACATGGAATACCAATCTCTATTATCTCTGATAGGGATGGCAGATTTATTTCAAGATTTTGGCAGACATTACAGCAAGCATTAGGAACTCGTCTAGACATGAGTACTGCCTATCATCCACAAACTGATGGGCAGAGTGAAAGGACGATACAAACGCTTGAAGACATGCTACGAGCATGTGTTATTGATTTCGGAAACAGTTGGGATCGACATCTACCATTAGCAGAATTTTCCTACAACAACAGCTACCATTCAAGCATTGAGATGGCACCGTTTGAAGCACTTTATGGTAGAAAGTGCAGGTCTCCGATTTGTTGGAGTGAAGTGGGGGATAGACAGATTACGGGTCCGGAGATTATACAAGAAACTACCGAGAAGATCATCCAAATTCAACAACGGTTGAAAACCGCCCAAAGTCGACAAAAGAGCTACGCTGACATTAAAAGAAAAGATATAGAATTTGAAATTGGAGAGATGGTCATGCTTAAAGTTGCACCTTGGAAAGGCGTTGTTCGATTTGGTAAATGAGGGAAATTAAATCCAAGGTATATTGGACCATTCAAGATTATTGATCATGTCGGACCAGTAGCTTACCGACTTGAGTTACCTCAACAACTCGCGGCTGTACATAACACTTTCCACGTCTCGAATTTGAAGAAATGTTATGCTAAAGAAGATCTCACTATTCCGTTAGATGAAATCCAAATCAACGAAAAACTCCAATTCATCGAAGAACCCGTCGAAATAATGGATCGTGAGGTTAAAAGACTTAAGCAAAACAAGATACCAATTGTTAAGGTTCGATGGAATGCTCGTAGAGGACCCGAGTTCACCTGGGAGCGTGAAGATCAGATGAAGAAGAAATACCCGCATCTATTTCCAGAAGATTCGTCAACACCTTCAACAGCTTAAAATTTCGGGACGAAATTTATTTAACGGGTAGGTACTGTAGTGACCCGAACTTTTCCATGTTTATATATATTAATTGAGATTGATATTTACATGATTAAATGTTTCCAACATGTTAAGCAATCAAACTTGTTAAGACTTGATTAATTGAAATAGGTTTCATATAGACAATTGACCACCCAAGTTGACCGGTGATTCACGAACGTTAAAACTTGTAAAAACTATATGATAACATATATATGGTTATATATATAGTTAACATGATATTATGATAAGTAAACATATCATTAAGTATATTAACAATGAACTACATATGTAAAAACAAGACTACTAACTTAATGATTTTGAAACGAGACATATATGTAACGATTATCGTTGTAACGACATTTAATGTATATATATCATATTAAGAGATATTCGTACATCATGATAATATAATAATTTAAAATCTCTTTTGATATTATAAACATTGGGTTAACAATATTTAACAAGATCGTTAACCTAAAGGTTTCAAAACAACATTTACATGTAACGACTAACGATGACTTAACGACTCAGTTAAAATGTATATACATGTAGTGTTTTAATATGTATTCATAAACTTTTGAAAGACTTCAAGACACTTATCAAAATACTTCTACTTAAAAAAATGCTTACAATTACATCCTCGTTCAGTTTCATCAACAATTCTACTCGTATGCACCCGTATTCGTACTCGTACAATACACAGCTTTTAAATGTATGTACTATTGGTATATACACTCCAATGATCAGCTCTTAGCAGCCCATGTGAGTCACCTAACACATGTGGGAACCATCATTTGGCAACTAGCATGAAATATCTCATAAAATTACAAAAATATGAGTAATCATTCATGACTTATTTACATGAAAACAAAATTACATATCCTTTATATCTAATCCATAAACCAATGACCAAAAACACCTACAAACACTTTCATTCTTCAATTTTCTTCATCTAATTGATCTCTCTCAAGTTCTATCTTCAAGTTCTAAGTATTCTTCATAAATTCTACAAGTTCTAGTTTCATAAAATCAAGAATACTTCCAAGTTTGCTAGCTTACTTCCAATCTTGTAGAGTGATCATCCAACCTCAAGAAATCTTTCTTATTTACAGTAAGATATCTTTCTAATATAAGGTAATACTCATATTCAAACTTTGATTCAATTTCAATAACTATAACAATCTTATTTCGAGTGGAAATCTTACTTGAACTTGTTTTCGTGTCATGATTCTGCTTCAAGAACTTTCAAGCCATCCAAGGATCTTTTGAAGCAAGATCTATTTTTCTCATTTCCAGTAGGTTTATCCACAAAATCTGAGGTAGTAATGATGTTCATAACATCATTCAATTTATATATATAAAACTACCTTATTCGAAGGTTTAAACTTGAAATCACTAGAACATAGTTTAGTTAATTCTAAACTTGTTCGCAAACAAAAGTTAATCCTTCTAACTTGACTTTTAAAATCAACTAAACACATGTTCTATATCTATATGATATGCTAACTTAATGATTTAAAACCTGGAAACACGAAAAACACCGTAAAATCGGATTTACGCCGTCGTAGTAACACCGCGGGCTGTTTTGGGTTAGTTAATTAAAAACTATGATAAACTTTGATTTAAAAGTTGTTCTTCTGAGAAAATGATTTTTATTATGAACATGAAACTATATCCAAAAATTATGGTTAAACTCAAAGTGGAAGTATGTTTTCTAAAATGGTCATCTAGACGTCGTTCTTTCGACTGAAATGACTACCTTTACAAAAACGACTTGTAACTTATTTTTCCGACTATAAACCTATACTTTTTCTGTTTAGATTCATAAAATAGAGTTCAATATGAAACCATAGCAATTTGATTCACTCAAAACGGATTTAAAATGAAGAAATTATGGGTAAAACAAGATTGGATAATTTTTCTCATTTTAGCTACGTGAAAATTGGTAACAAATCTATTCCAACCATAACTTAATCAACTTGTATTGTATATTATGTAATCTTGAGATACCATAGACACGTATACAATGTTTTGACCTATCATGTCGACACATCTATATATATTTCGGAACAACCATAGACACTCTATATGTGAATGTTGGAGTTAGCTATACAGGGTTGAGGTTGATTCCAAAATATATATAGTTTGAGTTGTGATCAATACTGAGATACGTATACACTGGGTCGTGGATTGATTCAAGATAATATTTATCGATTTATTTCTGTACATCTAACTGTGGACAGCTAGTTATAGGCTACTAACGAGGACAGCTGACTTAATAAACTTAAAACATCAAAATATATTAAAAGTGTTGTAAATATATTTTGAACATACTTTAATATATATGTATATATTGTTATAGGTTCGTGAATCAACAGTGGCCAAGTCTTACTTCCCGACGAAGTAAAAATCTGTGAAAGTGAGTTATAGTCCCACTTTTAAAATCTAATATTTTTGAGATGAGAATACATGCAGGTTTTATAAATGATTTACAAAATAGACACAAGTACGTGAAACTACATTCTATGGTTGAATTATCGAAATCGAATATGCCCCTTTTTATTAAGTCTGGTAATCTAAGAATTAGGGAACAGACACCCTAATTGACGCGAATCCTAAAGATAGATCTATTGGGCCTAACAAACCCCATCCAAAGTACCGGATGCTTTAGTACTTCGAAATTTATATCATATCCGAAGGGTGTCCCGGAATGATGGGGATATTCTTATATATGCATCTTGTTATTGTCGGTTACCAGGTGTTCACCATATGAATGATTTTTTATCTCTATGTATGGGATGTGTATTGAAATATGAAATCTTGTGGTCTATTGTTACGATTTGATATATATAGGTTAAACCTATAACTCACCAACATTTTTGTTGACGTTTAAAGCATGTTTATTCTCAGGTGAATACTAAGAGCTTCCGCTGTTGCATACTAAAATAAGGACAAGATTTGGAGTCCATGTTTGTATGATATTGTGTAAAAACTGCATTCAAGAAACTGATTTCGATGTAACATATTTGTATTGTAAACCATTATGTAATGGTCGTGTGTAAACAGGATATTTTAGATTATCATTATTTGATAATCTACGTAAAGCTTTTTAAACCTTTATTTATGAAATAAAGGTTATGGTTTGTTTTAAAAATGAATGCAGTCTTTGAAAAATGTCTCATATAGAGGTCAAAACCTCGCAACGAAATCAATTAATATGGAACGTTTTTAATCAATAAGAACGGGACATTTCAATATATATACACCAATATACAATAATAATAAGCGTACACAAGTACACCACAACAACAAGTCAACCTACAACCTAGGTGACTATCACTAAAATAACCTCCAAGTTTGCCTACTTACATTAGGCACTAGCGATCTTAGGCACTAATTTACACATGAAATAGGGCCCCACAAGATTCCACATTGGACAAGCACAAGTCCTAGTTAGTCACCTACTCTAAGGCACTAACAAAATCTCAATCCGACCCGTAATCCTACAAGTCCCGCAATTAACGCACCACTGTCAATAAGTCTAAGACTAGACACCTATTCCAAGGTCACCTAATTCCCTTAGACCATGCTCTGATACCACTTGTAACGACCCCAATCCGTTTAACCAAAAACGGAGTACATTTTTTTTTTATTAGTTAGGTCCCATTAATACAATACATTTTCAACTCTATTTTAATCGAAACATAACATCGTAATGATACGTTTAACAATCTATCATGACCCTTGGCACACAAATTACACTTTACAAAATCGTTTGTAATAATGACCCGATCACGAGAAATACGGGTTAAGACTCAATAACCCAACCCAATACCAAGAGCATAATCCCGGGGACTACCAAATCCCCCATCCGCGTCCAAATATCCAAAATCTACCCCATCGAGCCCAAGCGCACCTAAGCATCTAGTCTACAACTAGCTAGCTTCATAATCACAATACCTGAAAAAAGGTAAACAACGAGAGGGGTAAGCATAAAGCTTAGTGAATGTAATAATAATACATATACATATATAATATACCTACTTGCAAACACTTACACAAATACCTCATACACGCTAGCAATTTACATGGCATACCATCGCAAAGTATAACGCTAAATCTCCAAGGCCACAAGCTAGCACAAATAATAGCATATATAACTCGAACAATATAATATGCTACACTACAACACATAACCATGGTTAACCAAGTACAAGGGAATGGTACTTCGAATTTCCCATCGGTGTTCCCAACAACCGTTAGTGTACAACGAAATATATCACTAACCCCTGGGTAGTATCGATCGCCCGAACTTAAAACCCACCCGTCACGTGTAATGTGGTATCGAACACCCGAACTTTAACCCACACTACACGCCCACACACACACCTATATGACATGGTATCGAACGCCCGAACTTTAAACCCATATCATATATTGACCCGATATGGTATCGATCGCCCGGACTTAAACCCACATCGAACCTCGTACACGTAAATACATTATATACACACATGTATAATCATTCCACTCACCTCGTGAACTCGAGCATTACAAACCATGCTGGAAATCCCCACCACACGCGACCGAGCAAGATTTTACCTATAATACGCATATAGGTATACACATAATCAACATACAACCTCATTTGGACTCTCGACCCGCCCGAATGAGCAACAAGTGCAAAATATACCCTTTTGCACTTTTAACGCTACCCGAAGGTCCAAAACTAACGAGACTAGTTCCCGCGTTCTCGAAATACCCAATTATGTCAACTTTAACCCTTAAACGCATACTAGCTCGTATTTTACACAGAACCCATTCCGTGGTTGACCAAGTTTGACTTTATGGTTAAAATACCAATTTTAACCCGAAATCATTTCTCACGTTTACTTTCATTCAAAAGTGCCATTTAACACTTAACAAAAGTGTTTAACATCCATTTAATCAAATTTAGTGTCATTACCAAATTCGACCCAATCAAAGTCGACCCATTTTGACCTAAGTCTCAAAAACGCCCAAAATCACTAACGACTAGTGATTATATTACCAAAACACCAAATAACACCTAAAACGAGTATTTACATACTTAATTCACCAAAACTTGACTCAAAACCCATTTTGACACATAAACCCTAATTTTGACCCATTTCAAAATTAGTCTACTCAAATACACCCAAAAAGGGTTCCAACGCTTCCAAAATCACTAAACTAAGTGATTACACCCAAAATCAAAGCCTAATCATGGCCAAAACGTCTATCAACCCAAAACCCACCATGTATCAAAAATAACTAGCTTCCATAAACCCACTTCATCATCTAAATGTGTTTTACAACTAAAAAGCTAAAAATCCTAACTTGGATATCAAATCATAAAGATGAATTTCGGAGTTAGAACTTACCATCACTATCACAACGTAGCCGTCAATGAGGAGAACAACTTTAACTCTTGAGACCCGACCCGAATCACTCTTCTTCATCCCCGATTCGAGCTTTCTCTCTCTAAACCCTTTACTCTCTCTCTCTAGGGTTTGGGGTGTGAGTGGGAGGGAAGAAATGAGAAGGAAATGAGGTTTGGATAAGATTGGGATTAGTTTTATGGCCAAAGACACGTCCATATGTGAAATACCAACTTTGCCCCTCATTTAACTCATTAAAAGGCTAAAAAGTACCAGATCGTGCCTATTGTCGCGCCGCGGAGCAAATTTGTCGCTCCGTGGCCCAAAGGGTGATTTTAGATCACTTTTTTAAAGCTTTCTGACCCTCAAAATAGGCATTTGTCGCACCGTGGCCATTCTGGTCGCGCCGTGACAATTACCTGTTTCATCCAAACTTCAGCAAAATTGTTTTGGCCATAACTTTTTGACCGTAACTCCGTTTTCGATGAATCAAATATCGTTGGAAACGTAATAAGATTTCCTTTCTAATGGTAAGGTTTTGAAATATCAACTCAAACTTTATTTGGGATCGAAAAGGTACGTACACACCTTGTAACTCAAACAACGTCCAGTTTTCTTCGACATTTGAACACGAAACACGTACACGCTTGGTACACTTCATGAACTCATCGTACAATCATCTTTATACTATTATACAACCAAGTATGAACATTCTAAAGTTCATCACGTACCTTGGACATGTTATGATGAAAAACGGGATGTTACACCACATCGATCTATTGAATTTCAAATAGATCTTGTACCAGGAGTTGCACCAATAGCTTGTGCTCCTTACAGACTCGCACCCAGCGAGATGAAAGAACTACAAAGCCAACTGCAAGAACTATTAGAACGTGGTTTCATTCGACCAAGCACATCACCATAGGGAGCTCCTGTTTTATTTGTCAAGAAGAAGGATGGTACATTTAGGTTGTGTATTGACTACAGAGAGTTGAATAAGCTTGCCATCAAAAACTGTTATCCACTGCCGAGAATTGACGACTTATTTGAGAAACTACAAGGCTCGTCGGTTTATTCGAAAATTGATTTACGTTCTGGATATCATCAAATGCGAGTAAAGGAGGATGATATTCCAAAAACTACTTTTAGGACGCGTTATGGTCATTACGAGTTTATGGTTATGCCGTTTGGATTGACTAACGCACCAGCTGTGTTCATGGACCTTATGAACCGAGTGTGTGGGCTATATCTTGGCAAGTTTGTTATTATTTTCATTGATGACATACTTATTTACTCAAAGAATGATCAAGAGCACGAAGAACATTTGAGAAAAGTGCTAGAAGTATTGAGGAAAGAAAAAATGTACGCTAAGTTTTCAAAGTGTGCATTTTGGTTGGAAGAAGTTTAATTCCTCGGTCACATAGTGAACAAAGAAGGTATCCAGGTGGACCCAGCAAAGATTGAAATCGTTGAAAAGTGGGAAACCCCCAAAACTCCGAAGCATATACGTCAATTTTTAGGATTGGATGGTTACTACAGAAGATTCATCCAAGATTTCTCCAAAATAGCAAAACCCTTGACTGCATTAACGCGTAAAGGGAAGAAATTTGAATGGATGGATGAACAAGAGAAGGCGTTTCAGTTATTGAAGAAAAAGCTAACTACGGCACCTATATTGTCATTGCCTGAAGGGAATGATGATTTTGTGATTTATTGTGACGCATCAAACCAAGGTCTCGGTTGTATATTAATGCAATGAACGAAGGTGATTTCTTATGTGTCTAGACAATTGAAGATTCACGAGCAACATTATACAACTCACGATTTGGAATTGGGTGCTGTTGTTTTTGCATTAAAGACTTGGAGGCATTATTTATATGGGGTCAAAAGTATTATATATACCGACCACAAAAGTCTCCAACATATATTTAATCAGAAGCAACTGAATATGAGACAATGCAGGTGGATTGAACTGTTGAATGATTATGATTTTGAGATTCGATACCACCCGGGGAAGGCGAGTGTGGTAGCCGACGCTTTGAGTAGAAAGGACAGAGAACCTATACGGGTAAAAGCTATGAATATAATTATTCGTACTTACCTTACTACTCAAATAAATGAGGCGCAACAGGGGTTGTAAAAGAAGGAAAGTTGAAGAATGAGATACCCAAAGGATCAGAGAAACATATTAATATTCGGGAAGACGGAACCCGATATAGGGCTGATAGAATTTGGGTACCAAGGTTTGGAGATGTGAGAGAAATGGTACTTAAAGAAGCACATAAAACCAGATATTCAATACATCCCGGAGAGGGGAAGATGCATAAAGATCTCAAGAAACACTTTTGGTGGTCGAGTAGTGATAATGCTAAAAACAAACATATATTTCATAGCATTATTCCTCAAGAAAGACAAGCTTTTAGTTGCAATTGTTCTATTTACAAGTGATATTCGTTTAAATAATAAAAGGTGAAGACAAAAGACAGATTCGACAAATTGAAGACAAAAAGGTCCAAAGAGCTAAAAAGTACAAGATACAACTAAAAAGGTTCAAAATATTGATGAGGAACGTCTCAAAATGACAAGAGTACAAGTTGCGGAACACAAAGTACGCGATTTAAAATAATACGCGAGGACGTCCGAAAATCCGGAACCGGGACCTGAGCCAAGAAGAAACGCCCGACGCAACGGACCAAAAATATCTAGTCTACTATGCACAAGAATATAATATAATATATATATAATTATATATAATTATATATTATATATATTATTATTATTATATTACGTCGACAAAGAAGAAAACAAAAGCAGTTGGCTGAATCCAGGGTGGCCATGCGACTCGCATGGCCAGAGGCACAAAACCATGCGAGTCGCATGGTGTGAGATTGCTGGTCAGGTCCTATAAAAAGCCAGTTTTGTGCCGAGTTTTAAAAATCCTTTTTCTCTTCCTCTTCAACGTAAATATATTTATATTTATAATTTATATTTTAATTTTAATTATAATTCTAATAATAAGGGTATGTTAGCGAATGTTGTAAGGGTGTAAGTCGAAATTCTGCCCGTGTAACGCTACGCTATTTTTAATCATTGTAAGTTATGTTCAACCTTTTTACATTAATGTCTCGTAGCTAAGTTATTATTATGCTTATTTAAAACGAAGTAATCATGATGTTGGGCTAATTACTAAAATTGGGTAATTGGGCTTTGTACCATAATTGGGGTTTGGATAAAAGAACGACACTTGTGGAAACTAGACTATGGGCTATTAATGGGCTTTATATTTGTTTAACTAAATGAAAGTTTGTTAATGTTAATATAAAGATTTACAATTGGGCGTCCCTATAAATTACCATATACACTCGATCGGACACGATGGGCGGGGTATTTATATGTACGAATAATCGTTCATTTAACCGGACACGGGAATGGATTAATAGCCACTAGAATAATTAAAACAGGGGTGAAATTACATTCAAGGGTAATTGGTGTAATTGTTAACAAAGTAGTAAAACCTTGGTTTACACGCAGTCGATAACCTGGTGTATTCATTAAACAAAGTATTAAAACCTTGTTACAATTTGAATCCCCAATTAGTTGGAATATTTATCTTCGGGTATAATAATAATTTGACAAGGACACTTGCAATTTATATTTATGACTGATGGACTGTTATGGACAAAAACCAGACGGACATATTGAATAATCCAGGACAAAGGACAATTAACCCATGGGCATAAAACTAAAATCAACACGTCAAACATCATGATTACGGAAGTTTAAATAAGCATAATTCTTTTATATCATATTTTATTTCCTTTATTTTATATTTAATTGCACTTCTAATTATCGCACTTTTATTTATTGTTATTTCATTTTATCGCACTTTTAATTATCATACTTTTTAATTATCGTAATTTAATTTTTATCGCATTTTTATTATTCGCAATTTCATTATCGTTATTTACTTTACGCTTTAATTTTAGTCTTGTATTTATATTTTACATTAGGTTTTAACTGCGACTAAAGTTTAAAAATCGACAAACCGGTCATTAAACGGTAAAACCCCCCTTTATAATAATAATATCACTTATATATATATTTGTATTTTTATAAAAGTTAACTAATATAGCGTTGAGCTTTGTTTAAAGATTTCCCTGTGGAACGAACCGGACTTACTAAAAACTACACTACTGTACGATTAGGTACACTGCCTATAAGTGTTGTAGCAAGGTTTAAGTATATCCATTCTATAAATAAATAAATATCTTGTGTAAAATTGTATCGTATTTAATAGTATTTCCTGCTAAAATATAATAGTATTTTATACCCCTCTGCTTTGACATCAAGTATTTTTGGCGCCGCTGCCGGGGATCATTCGCCGAAGCGAAACGCCATATTTTTAATTTTTAAGTTATAATTAGTTTTTGTAAAATTTATATTTTTGTTTAAAAATTAAAAAGATATATAAAAAAAAAAAGGGCATTTAAAATCGAAAAAAAAAAAAAAAAAAGTATTTTAAATATATTTTTAAGTTTTTCTTTTTACAAAATTATAAAGTATTTTAAGTTTATTTTTAGTTTTAAAAATTAAGTTTTATTTTAATTATATATATACATTTATATTTTAAATATAAAACAGAAAAAAAAAAAAAATAATAATAATAATCGGGCCAAGGTACTGTAGCAGCCCAACTTTTGGCCTGGATCCGAACATCATGCGAGTCGCATGACATTTCAACTAAACCCCATGCGAGTCGCATGAGGGGTCTGACAGGACCACATCTGAACCCTAATTTCGTAATAATTACGGATATTATTTAATTATTATTATTTAAACCCTAAACCTATTATTATTATTATAATTAGGTTTTTAATTTATTTAGTTATTTTTACTTTTGTTTACTTTTATTATTTATTTACTTAATACTTTTATAAAAGAAAAATATAAAAATAATATTTTATAACTTTTTATAACTTTTATATTTTTGTATCCTTTAATTGTTTTAGCGTAATTTTTATATTTTCTTCGTTCGTACTTAGTTTTTAGTCTAGTTTTTTTTTTTTTTTTTTTTTTTTTTTTTTTTTTTTTTTTTTTTTTTTTGCCGTAATTTTATTTTAACTTTAGATTTTTAGGCTTTGCCGTAAACTCTCTTAAGTGCTATTTCCTTAAAATTAAGATTTAGGTGCTTTAGAATTTTGCGACGCCTTTTTACGTTTTAGTTTCTTTTTAAGTTATTTCCATTTGGGATTTAGTTTTTCCTGTAAGCTTTAATATTTTTAGACCTTTTACTATGTATCAATTATCATTCCAATTAGTAATTTCAATTTGCGATTATAATTTTAAGTTAATTGTAGTAATAAGGTTAAATTAGTTAAGTATTTTTAAGTTTTTATAAGTTTCTTTTATTTTTTTTCCGTCACTTTTTATTTTTCAACCATTTTTTTTCTTTTTCGACATTTTTCGACGCGCAATCTTTTTCTTTCTTATTTCTCGCTATTCTAGTTTTAGGACTTAGAATTTTTTCTACTTCTTATCTAAATTTCTTAAAATTACGAAAATTTATTTTAAGTGGTTAAATTAATAGACATCAAAATTTTCTGGTTCGTAGTAATAGTTGGATTTGTACGTGGACCGGGTTATTGGAGCCAAACAGTCCTCAATTATATTGAGACCAAACGAATCCTGCCCCTCTGCTGCATCTTTTGGCTATTCGAAACGTGGGCAAAATCAGAAAAGTCTATTGATTGGATAACTTATTATAATTTTTCTTTCCTTTTAAAAACTAATAGGATATTCAGTGAATGCACCGAGCAAGACGTTCACCACCGTTTGTACGTTCACCACCTGTAACTCGATCAAGACATCGTTTAACAAATATAACCGCCGTTGATTTTTCTTTAGAATCGTCATCCAGTCAACCAAGTACTTCAGTTCAAATTTCCGATAATCCATTTTTTGAAACAAACCTCACAATTGAGAATCCAGAAAATATTCAGGAACGGTTCATAGATCCTGAACCATTAAACTTTCCTCCGGAACCACCAATCATTCAAACAGAGATTGTTGAGGAACGAACTATTAAATCAGAACCATCTAGTGATACCGATTCAACAAATTCAATTATGGAGAATCTGGAACCTTTAAGTATGGAAGACCGAATGAGAGCTAAACGCACTGGCCAAGGTCACGCAATTACTCATCCAGACATTAATGCGCCAGATTATGAAATCAAAGGACAAATTCTACACATGGTGACTAATCAATGCCAATTTAGTGGTGCGCCGAAGGAAGATCCAAATGAACATCTACGTACCTTTAATAGGATCTGCACACTATTTAAAATCCGAGAAGTGGAGGATGAACAGATATATCTCATGTTATTTCCCTGGACTTTAAAGGGAGAAGCCAAAGATTGGTTGGAATCGTTACCAGAAGGGGCGATCGATACATGGGACGTTTTAATTGACAAATTTCTTAAACAATTCTTTCCTGCATCTAAAGCCGTAAGACTTCAAGCAGAAATTGTTACGTTCACACAAAAGCCAAATGAAACTCTATATGAGGCGTGGACAAGATATGGAAAATTGTTAAGAGGATGTCCGCAACATGGTTTAGACACTTGTCAAATAGTACAAATATTCTACCAAGGATGCGACATCACTACAAGAAAAGACATAGATATAGCAGCTGGTGGTTCTATTATGAAGAAAACCGAAACTGATGCTTACAAAATTATTGATAATACTGCTTCCCACTCACATGAGTGGCACCAAGAAAAAGATATCATTAGATCATCTAAAGCAGCTAGAGCCGATTCTAGCCATGACTTAGATTCCATTTCGGCAAAGATAGATGCTTTCGAGAGACGAATGGAAAAGATGACTAAGGATATTCATGCTATACGAATTAGTTGTGAGCAGTGTGGAGGACCACATTTGACAAAAGATTGTCTCAGCATTGAATTAACAATGGAACAAAGAGAGAATATTTCATACATAAACCAAAGGCCTGGAAATAATTATCAGAATAATTATCAACCGCCAAGACCGATTTACAATCAAAACCAGAATTATAACCGAAATATTCCATACAACAACCAACAAGGTCCTAGCAATCCACAAGTATCCAATAATACTTACAATCAGCAAAGACCTAATTTTCAAAACAAACCACCACAACAAACCGAAGATAAAAAGCCGAATTTAGAAGATATGATGACGAAGCTAGTTGAAACTCAAACGCAGTTTTTCACATCTCAAAAACAAACCAATGAACAAAATGCTCAAGCATTTAGAAATCAACAAGCTTCTATTCAAAATCTGGAACAAGAAGTAAGTAACCTAGCAAGGTTAATAGGTGAAAGAAAACCGGGAAGTCTACCTAGTGATACAAACGCTAACCCCCGGAATGAAACAGCTAAAGCTATTACCACAAGAAGTGGTACAACACTTAAACCACCTGAAATACCTGTAACTTCTGATGAAACTATTCCTACTCCACAAGAACCACAACCTGATCAAGATAAGGAACAAGAACCGGTAGTTGAAAAGGTTAATGAAGATAACACAGTTAAGGATAAACCTTATGTTAAACCATACCAACCACCACTTCCTTATCCGAGTAAAATGAAGAAAGAAAAACTTGAAGCCGAGCAATCCAAATTCTTGGATATGTTTAAACAGATAAATGTAAATCTTCCTTTCATTGATGTAATTTCAGGAATGCCAAGATATGCTAAATTCTTGAAAGATCTAATCACGAATAGAAAGAAAATGGAAGAACTCTCCGCTGTTACTATGAATGTTAATTGTTCAGCAGTGCTGTTGAATAAGATACCAGAAAAACTATCTGATCCAGGAAGTTTCACAATTCCATGTTTTCTGGGTAGTCTTAGTTCAATAGAAGCATTGGCTGATTTAGGTGCTAGTATAAATCTAATGCCGTATTCACTATACGCTAAACTAGACCTTGGAGAATTAAAACCAACAAGAATAAGCATACAACTAGCCGATAGATCAATAAAATATCCTAGAGGGATAATGGAGAACATGCTAGTTAAAGTTGGTACTTTAGTATTTCCAGTAGATTTTGTTGTTTTGGACATGGAAGAAGATTCTCAAGTTCCTCTCATATTAGGAAGACCATTCTTAAACACGGCTAAAGCAATGATAGACGTGTTCGGTAAGAAACTGACCCTAAGTATAGAGGATGAGAGTGTTACCTTTTCAGTTGATAGAGCAATGCAACAACCACAATCTGCAGATGATACATGTTATTATATTCAAACTATAGATGCACATGCAGAATTATTAGAAGAATTTCCAGAATTACAAGGAACAGGAGAATGTTCTTTAGGAGAAGGTAATGAACCAATTGATGAAGCTGAAATGTTAGCTACACTTATAGCTAATGGATATGAACCAACAACAGAAGAAATTCAAATGCTAAAAGAAGAAGACAGATATCGATATAAATCATCGATAGAAGAACCTCCGAAATTAGAGTTAAAGCCACTTCCAAACCATTTGGAATACGCTTATTTACATGGTGAATCTGAATTACCTGTAATAATATCGTCTTCTCTTACTGAAAATGAGAAATCACAACTCATTTCTGTGTTGAAAGCTCATAAACCAGCCATTGCATGGAAGATTCATGATATTAAAGGAATAAGTCCTTCGTATTGCACACATAAAATCCTTATGGAAGAAGGTCATAAAACGTATGTGCAACGCCAACGAAGACTAAATCCTAATATGCAAGATGTAGTTAAGAAAGAGATTATTAAACTGCTAGATGCAGGTTTGATATATCCAATTTCTGATAGTCCATGGGTAAGTCCAGTTCAATGCGTACCTAAGAAGGGTGGCATGACTGTCATCACAAATGAGAAAAATGAGCTTATTCCTACTAGGACTGTAACAGGATGGCGTGTATGTATTGATTATAGAAAATTAAATGACGCCACCAGAAAAGATCACTTTCCCTTACCTTTCATAGATCAAATGTTGGAAAGATTAGCCGGAAATAGTTACTATTGTTTTCTAGATGGATTTTCCGGATATTTTCAAATTCCAATAGCACCCGAAGATCAAGAGAAAACCACATTCACGTGCCCTTATGGTACTTTTGCTTACAAAAGAATGCCATTTGGACTTTGCAACGCCCCTGCAACCTTTCAAAGGTGTATGATGGCGATTTTTCATGACATGATAGAAGAATGCATGGAAGTATTCATGGATGACTTTTCAGTCTTCGGTGATACATTTAAATCATGTCTAGTTAATCTGGAACGAATGCTAATTAGATGCGAAAAATCAAATCTAGTACTTAATTGGGAAAAATGCCATTTCATGGTTAAAGAAGGCATCGTTCTTGGACATAAAATTTCAAAAGAAGGAATTGAAGTGGATAGAGCAAAAGTAGATGTAATTGCTAAACTTCCACATCCCACCAATGTTAGAGGAGTTAGGAGTTTTCTAGGGCATGCCGGTTTTTACCGACGTTTCATAAAAGATTTTTCTAAAATTGCCACTCCTATGAATAAACTCCTAGAAAAGGATGCGCCATTCATCTTTTCAGATGAATGTATCAAATCTTTTAATATTCTTAAAGAAAAACTCACTAATGCGCCGATCATGATAACACCAAATTGGAATCTACCATTTGAACTAATGTGCGATGCAAGTGATTTTGCAATGGGAGCCGTTTTAGGACAAAGGATTGAAAAACGATTTCAACCTATATATTATGCTAGTAAGACATTACAAGGAGCACAAACGAACTATACAACTACTGAAAAAGAACTCCTTGCTATTGTCTTTGCTTTTGACAAATTTCGATCATATCTCGTTCTAGCAAAAACGGTGGTCTATACCGACCATTCTGCTCTTAGATACCTATTTTCAAAACAAGATGCTAAACCAAGATTAATCCGTTGGATCTTACTCTTACAAGAGTTTGATATTGAAATCAGAGATAAAAAAGGAGCAGAAAATCTCGCCGCTGATCATCTTTCTCGTCTTGAAAATCCCGAATTAGAAGTTCTAAATGAATCGGCCATACAAGACAACTTTCCTGATGAATATCTATTGAAGATAGATTATAAAGAAATCCCATGGTTTGCAGACTATGCAAACTACTTAGTTTGTGGATTCCTTGAAAAAGGATTATCGTACCAAAGACGAAAGAAATTCTTCAGTGATATAAAACACTATTTCTGGGAAGATCCACATCTGTTTAAAAGTTGTCCCGATGGAATAATACGCCGATGTGTATTTGGAGATGAAGCTGGTAAAATTTTAAACCATTGTCACACAGGACCAACAGGAGGGCATTATGGGCCTCAACTAACAGCAAGAAAAGTTATGAAGCTGGATTCTATTGGCCTACAATTTACAAAGACGCACACCTTCTTTGCAAATCCTGTGATGCATGTCAAAGGGCCGGAAGAATAAGTCAACGTGATGAAATGCCACAAAATGTCATCCAAGTATGTGAAGTATTTGACATTTGGGGTATTGACTTTATGGGTCCATTTCCAAAATCTCATAATAATCTATATATACTCGTAGCCATTGACTATGTATCTAAATGGGCGGAAGCACAAGCTCTCCCAACTAACGATGCACGAGTTGTAGTCAACTTTTTAAAACGTCTTTTTGCAAGGTTTGGAACACCGAAAGCTTTAATAAGTGATCGGGGAACTCATTTTTGTAATAATCAACTTGAAAAAGTTCTTAAAAGATATGGAGTAACTCATAAAATCTCCACCGCATATCATCCACAAACAAGTGGACAAGTTGAAAATACCAACCGAGCTTTAAAACGTATTCTAGAGAAAACCGTAGGATCAAATCCGAAGGAATGGTCCATTAAATTGGAGGATGCACTCTGGGCTTTTAGAACAGCCTACAAAACTCCAATTGGAACCACACCTTTTAGACTTGTTTATGGAAAAGCATGTCATCTTCCAGTAGAAATTGAACACAAAGCATTTTGGGCTTTGAAGACATGTAATCTTGATTTACATGAAGCCGGACGTCTACGATTAAGTCAACTAAACGAATTAGAAGAATTAAGACATGAAGCATACGAAAATTCGTTAATCTATAAAGAAAGAATGAAGAAATGGCATGATAAAAGAATCAGAAGTTCAAAAGAATTCAAAGAAGGAGACAGAGTTCTTCTTTTCAATTCACGATTCAAGCTATTTCCTGGAAAATTGAAATCAAGATGGTCTGGACCATTCATAGTCAAAAGAGTTTTCCCATACGGAACGATAGAATTAATAAATTCAAATGGAATTGAATTTAAAGTTAATGGTCACAGAGTTAAACATTACATACAGGGTCCGATGGAAGTCGACAACGAAGTTAATCACAATTTCGACACCACAGCTAACTAAGTGTGGGGAGAATCAAGTCTTTAAAGGATAATATGTATTTCTGTTAGAGTTAGATTGTCTGTTTTCGTGTAGTTCTCGAAAATGGAACACATATGGTCTTTCCCTAGCAGACCCTAAAGAACTAGTCTTCTCCCCCCATTCTGAATTTTTATTTTTTTTTAGGTTTTTACGAAATGAAGACTGCCTGTGAACTAAACCATGGTCTAATGCTACACGCTTTGATCACTAAACGTAATAATGACATACTCCCGAGTGAAATAGTATCAGTAATCAGAGAAAGAATGGACGGAGTTAGAAAAGGATCCAGATGCGAAGATAATAAGTTACAATTTGGTAAAGGAAAATCAAAATCCGCAGCGAAAAGAAGAGCACGACACCTAGAAAAATGTCACAAATGCGGAAAATGGTCACATGGAGGTAAATGTTCAAATAATCAAACCTATTCAAATACCGAATTTGTTACTTTATGCAGAGACGGACCGTTCATATGTTTAGAAGAAAAGACAATGAATGCTCGAGGTTACGCCTATGCAGCCATGGAAGACCAATTAAACCGACTATCTTATGAATATAATAGATCATATAACTAAGAAATCTATTTCACAGGTATGTCTGTACAGTTTTTATTCTTATTTTTATTTTTAACCTTTTGATAATAAACGCTAATTTGTTCGCTAAAAAGTATTAAATTGGTATTAAATAAAATTAGGTTTGGCGACTGAAATTATTGATATCATTCAAAAATTTATTACATCACTGCGAAATTTAACGTTTATTCTTAAGGTATAAATATCTTTAGTCAATCAAACCAAAATATTTCAAAAATTCGTCATGAGTTAAATTAGGTCTTGGAACCGAAATTACTTTACCGAAAAGAGGGGCGCATATTTTTGATAATATTTGATTGATTAAAGTGGGATAAAAAGACAAAAAGATTTTTAAATTTATTTTTACCATGTTTTTAAAATTAATATTTAAATCTTAAATTAATATTGTAAACTTTGTAAAAACAATATTTTTAAAATTGTAAATATTTGAAAAATTAATATAAGTTTGGTATGAATTTATGAATTTTTAAATTAAGTTTGGTGTGAATTTTTAATTTTTAAAATATGAAATTTTAATTTTATGCATTTCAAATTTTAAAGTTTGGTGTGAATTTTGAATTTTTAATATTAATTTTGAATTTTATATTTATGTTGTGTGAATTTAAAAACAAAAATTTACTTTATCTCATTAAGTTAAAAATATGATTTTTTAAAAATTCGTCGTAAGTTGAAGACTAGGTCTTTGAACCGAAATTGCTTTACCCGAGGGAGGGACGAGAACTTTTATTATCATTATTTTTAATCTTATTGATTTAAAGTATGCCAAAAAAAAAAAAAAAAAAAAAAAAAAAAAAAAAAAAAAAACCCAAAAATCTTAGTTTTAAAACAATCGCTACAAAAAGACAAATTTTAAAATTTTGTCGAGGGACGGACTAGGGCATCGTCCCGAAACGACCTCGTCTTAAAAAGAAACAAAATTTTTAAAATTTTATTAATTCTATGTTTTAAAAGTATAAGGTTTTTTTTAAAAAAAAAAAAAAAAAAAAAAAAAAAAAAAAAAAACCCTGGAATTACACCCCATGCGAGTCGCATGGGGATGGGCAGGAAGCCATGCGACTCGCATGGATGTAAAAAACTGGACAGGATCAAAAGCTCAGCGAGTTCTGCTTCTTTCTCACAATACACACACATATACACGAAAACTCTCCCAAACCTTCTCAAAAATCCGCCATTTTTCACCAAATTTCTTGCAAAACTTCACAATAATCATGCCTAGATTCAGTAGTCTCAACCCCTTCAGGAGAAAGGTAAAGATTTCACCCCTAATCTCTTTAAATTCGAATTTTTGTGTTCTTGAGCTAGAAAATTTATATTTTGATTTTGTTAAATTTAGGTGTAATTAGAGCTAAATTGTTGTTATATTATGCATGTATATCCTAGATAGAAGCTATTTAACATGATTTGAAGCTAAAAACTTCAAATTTTTAAGAATCTAGGGTTTGTGTTCTTGAGCAATTTGGGGCTTTTTGATATAAACAGGTTATGGCCGATTTTTGTCATGAATTGTTGCTAAATTAAGTAGTGTAACATGTTTAGGTAGTTAATTGATCCAAACTTTGAGCCTAAACATGTTTTTGAGAATTAAAGTAGACTTTTTAAGTCTAAAAATTCATGAACTTGGATAATTTGATATAAAGGCCATTTGAAACTTGTTTCATTGCTAGTAGTGATTATTTTAGCATGTTATTTGAGATAAATGCTTATGAACTTGATGTACATTTTTCGTATATGCTTATTTGACAAAGTGTAGACTTGACAAAAATATGAAAATGAGCACTAGTTTGATTTGAATGCCATGTAACAAGTGTTTAATTGCTATAATGATTATTGTTGACATATTTAAGAGTTTAAATGTGATAAAACATTGTACACATTTTCGTATGTAAAAGTGTAGAATTGTTATTGTTAAGAAAATGTGTATAAAATGTGTTATGAATTGAACATGTCATCATAATTGTTTCAAGTTATTATTTTGCTAACACTAATGCATATTTGGATGCAAAAATTTTGTGTTTAATGTGTTTTGCAGAAAGCCGATACTGGAGGTTCAGGAGCATCATCATCCAGGCAACCAGAGCCCGAACCGGAAATGTTTCATGAACAAGAACAGCATATGCAACAAGAAGAAGAAGAACAGGAGGAGCAACATATTCCATATCACGATCAAGATCAATTATTCGTGAATCAGTTTCGTCAATTCGCTCCACATCAAAGGATTCTGAGCTTAGACATTAATGAAGATCAGTTACACCCAAATCTGAGATTTGATCGATGTTGGATAGAGTATCCAGATTATCAAAAGAACATGCACATTCTCTACTTTAAGGTTGTTGAAATGCCAAGGGCAATTGACTGGGTACCTTTGGAAACAGTTGACCTTGCCGAACCGATTCGGGGATTATTGGTGCAAAGGTATGGTAATTCTCAGTTTAACGATTGGATGCGCCTATTTTCCATTCGTAGAACAATATATAGGGAATGGTGTATAGAATTACTTAGTACTATTAAGTTAAACAGTGATGTTAGGAGGATAGATGATAGAAGCTTTATTAGATTTCTGTTAGGTGGACGCATGTACAGAATGTCCATGATAGATTTAGCCAGGGCCTTACAGATTTACACCCCTGCTGAACTTTTGAGCCCCGACTGTAATAGCCTGATTGCCCAAGGAGAAAGGGTAGATAGGGAATTTGATGTTAACGCTGTCTGGAGGCGTATGTCACACTTTAATGAATTTCACGCCAGTGGAAATCATACATACTTAGATATAGACAGAGCTGAACTCCGGGTGATTCATAGATTCTTAGCAAACACAATTACACAAAGGGGTAGGAATAAGGAGAAATTGACCGTAAACGATTTGTTCTACCTCAAGTGTATTAGAGACCCGAGGAGTTTCGTTAACATTCCCTATTGTGTTGGTTATTATCTCGCTAATGTAGTTTCGGGGATGAAATCGGGGAGTATTATAGGTGGTGGTATTTTCATTACTCTCATTGGAGAGTATTTAGGTGTAGATAAGCACCAAGGGGGTCCAATGAACGAAATAGAGGACGGAGGTGAAACTATAAGTTCAAACCTTTATCACGGTGCAAGGGTATTATTGATGAGACGTGGTCGGGTATATCGATACGAGGGACCTCAGCGACAGGTAGAGAGAGGTTCGGATGACGAGATGGAGGAGGCGAACAACATTATAGGAGTTGTTCGGGAGACTGCTCTTGATTTAGGTATTCGTATGGAGGATGAATACATGACGAACTATGATAGGCATATGCAGTACGAGGCATGGCAACGCCGGAATGACTACGAGCATTCCCGGCAACGAGAGCATGGCCGATGGGATTATCATCAGCGCCAAATTATAAGCCAGTTGCAGCCTGGTGAGATGTATTATCCGACCCGACCCGCATACTATCCCGCACATCAGCCAGAGATGAGACCACCCTATGATTCATATGATTATGACGCAGCATACCAGTACACCTATAATCAGCCATGGAACCCGGACGCGAACATGAATTGGGATCCATATCCTAATTTTCCTCCTAACCCACCTCCTGATCAGTAGAGATAAGTTGGTAATTTTTATTTTTTATTATTTTAAACACTTAACATTTCTATTACGTTTATGTAATGTTTGATATTTCTATTATTATTGTGTACTAATATTTTTCTTATAGTTTGAAAGTGGGATGCCAAAGTTCCATTTCAAATTTCATGTATGATTATATTTGTATTGTATGTATTCTATTTTATGCACAAAACAGGGTGAAACAACGCGTTTTCAAAGACTGGCATTAAGTTCAGCAAAAGCAAGTAATTTTGACGACAATGATGCAAAATGTATGTGAAATAACAACAAGACGGAATGAACAAATGACGTGCACCATTTATCATTCAGCAAACAAACGCCAATATATTTGGAAACTTTGGTAAAAATTTAATCATTTTCACACAAATCACCCTCAATAATTTAAATTGTTACTGATTTCTTGCAAATGAGGGCATTGCAAGATCTTAAGTGTGGGAAGGGGTTAAATTCTTTCGGATTTTAAAATTTTTATATTAAACACTTGGTTACCATTAAAAATACTAGTAAAGCAGTAGTTGTATTAGAATCTAGTGCTCTCTGATAAAAAAGAACAGCACTAGTCTTATATACTGACTACCCAATTCTAGTAAAATTTTAAAAAAAATTTTCAATTAAATGAATTCGAATCATGTTTATACATATTTATGAACGATAAAACTAGGTTTTAACACCGAAATTATTGTTACCTCGGAAAGGACATAAATTGAGAAACAAACTAAAATGTTAAAATTCATTTAAAATGGAATAGAGGACGATAAAAAGGAAAATAAAAGCCAAGTGTGGGAAAATTTACCAAGTTATTTTAAACATATGTCACATATATCTGTAACAAATAACTAAAAATACTTTTGCTTTGAACTAAACTAAACTGTTTTACCCGATGAAAGAAAAGAAGAGATGGATCTACACGATGAATCAATTCCATCATTAAAAGGAAGTAAAGTCTTCCGAAAAAGAAACGCGCTTCTCGATTTAGGTCATGAAGTTGTCGTCCAGACCAGCTGTAGGTTGACGAAAAATCTAGAAAAGTCATCACTAAAATCAGCAGGAAATCCACGGACCTCAGCATTAAACAGGGTCGCCAAGTGGTCAGATTTATCCTAACCATGAGAAGGATTTATCTCGTACAATGGGGGGGCACCGTGCAAATTAGCAGGATAAGACTAATGAATCAGATCCCCAGAAAGGATAATCTCCTTAAAGATTAAAAATCAGCTTTTAAGACTGATATTACTCAATCCTTGAGATTGACCTTAAAGATTGAGAATTCAAACTCATGGAATTCGATGATATCTAAACTCGAGCCTGAACGAGAAAATATTTTGATAAAAATTACAAACCGATTTGTTTTCTGAAAACCCATTTTCAATGCGTTCATTACCATTGAACGTAAAATCCTAGGAATTCACCTGGAATTCATTAGGTCACCTGAACCAAATCGGGTGTCAACCGTAAGAACGGTGGTTGCATAACATGGTCAAAGACAGGACTTTGTGCCAAACCGACAAATTATAAGGGTGAGCTTTACTATTGCTCCTACCAAGGATAGTAATTGCGTCCGACACGTTATAGACCATAATCAAAAGCATGTCACGGGACATTGCCTTAAACAGTTGCTTGTTCAACGCTTTCCTTTACAACCGGACGGTAGTTTGCCGAAAGGTAATATACGGGACAAGTAAACTGGACGTGTTGCTTTCCAAATACAAGGTTAGCAAGTGGGTGACACAAAACCGCAAGTTTTGAGCTAAAATTTTCAAATCTGAAACCCACCAAACCCACAAATATTTTGCAAACACCGGTAAAGGGTTATTCCGGAAAACTTATCTAGGGTAAAAACTAGATTTAATTTTCAAAAGATCAAATGTTTTCATAAAGATCCAATTTCCTTAATGGATCTAAATTTTTATAGTCATGTGGGACTGTAAACCATATCGTTACTACCATTGTTTATACCGCCGTATAGAAATCACTGATGTACAAAGTGTGAAGAATAAAGAAGTGATTCTAGTATTTCAAGACAATATTGCTTGAGGACAAGCAACGCTCAAGTGTGGGAATATTTGATAATGCTAAAAACGAACATATATTTCATAGCATTATTCCTCAAGAAAGACAAGCTTTTAGTTGCAATTGTTCTATTTACAAGTGATATTCGTTTAAATAATAAAAGGTGAAGACAAAAGACAGATTCGACAAATTGAAGACAAAAAGGTCCAAAGAGCTAAAAAGTACAAGATACAACTAAAAAGGTTCAAAATATTGATGAGGAACGTCTCAAAATGACAAGAGTACAAGTTGCGGAACACAAAGTACGCGATTTAAAATAATACGCGAGGACGTCCGAAAATCCGGAACCGGGACCTGAGCCAAGAAGAAACGCCCGACGCAACGGACCAAAAATATCTAGTCTACTATGCACAAGAATATAATATAATATATATATAATTATATATAATTATATATTATATATATTATTATTATTATATTACGTCGACAAAGAAGAAAACAAAAGCAGTTGGCTGAATCCAGGGTGGCCATGCGACTCGCATGGCCAGAGGCACAAAACCATGCGAGTCGCATGGTGTGAGATTGCTGGTCAGGTCCTATAAAAAGCCAGTTTTGTGCCGAGTTTTAAAAATCCTTTTTCTCTTCCTCTTCAACGTAAATATATTTATATTTATAATTTATATTTTAATTTTAATTATAATTCTAATAATAAGGGTATGTTAGCGAATGTTGTAAGGGTGTAAGTCGAAATTCTGCCCGTGTAACGCTACGCTATTTTTAATCATTGTAAGTTATGTTCAACCTTTTTACATTAATGTCTCGTAGCTAAGTTATTATTATGCTTATTTAAAACGAAGTAATCATGATGTTGGGCTAATTACTAAAATTGGGTAATTGGGCTTTGTACCATAATTGGGGTTTGGATAAAAGAATGACACTTGTGGAAACTAGACTATGGGCTATTAATGGGCTTTATATTTGTTTAACTAAATGAAAGTTTGTTAATGTTAATATAAAGATTTACAATTGGGCGTCCCTATAAATTACCATATACACTCGATCGGACACGATGGGCGGGGTATTTATATGTACGAATAATCGTTCATTTAACCGGACACGGGAATGGATTAATAGCCACTAGAATAATTAAAACAGGGGTGAAATTACATTCAAGGGTAATTGGTGTAATTGTTAACAAAGTAGTAAAACCTTGGTTTACACGCAGTCGATAACCTGGTGTATTCATTAAACAAAGTATTAAAACCTTGTTACAATTCGAATCCCCAATTAGTTGGAATATTTATCTTCGGGTATAATAATAATTTGACAAGGACACTTGCAATTTATATTTATGACTGATGGACTGTTATGGACAAAAACCAGACGGACATATTGAATAATCCAGGACAAAGGACAATTAACCCATGGGCATAAAACTAAAATCAACACGTCAAACATCATGATTACGGAAGTTTAAATAAGCATAATTCTTTTATATCATATTTTATTTCCTTTATTTTATATTTAATTGCACTTCTAATTATCGCACTTTTATTTATTGTTATTTCATTTTATCGCACTTTTAATTATCATACTTTTTAATTATCGTAATTTAATTTTTATCGCATTTTTATTATTCGCAATTTCATTATCGTTATTTACTTTACGCTTTAATTTTAGTCTTGTATTTATATTTTACATTAGGTTTTAACTGCGACTAAAGTTTAAAAATCGACAAACCGGTCATTAAACGGTAAAACCCCCCTTTATAATAATAATATCACTTATATATATATTTGTATTTTTATAAAAGTTAACTAATATAGCGTTGAGCTTTGTTTAAAGATTTCCCTGTGGAACGAACCGGACTTACTAAAAACTACACTACTGTACGATTAGGTACACTGCCTATAAGTGTTGTAGCAAGGTTTAAGTATATCCATTCTATAAATAAATAAATATCTTGTGTAAAATTGTATCGTATTTAATAGTATTTCCTGCTAAAATATAATAGTATTTTATACCCCTCTGCTTTGACATCAAGTAGGAAAGCCGATATTGCTAAATACATAGGAGAATGTTTGACGTGTTCTAAGGTCAAAGCTTAACATCAGAAACTATCAGGTCTACTACAACAACAACCTGAAATCCCGGAATGGAAATGGAAAAACATTACCATGGATTTCATTACTAAATTGCCAAGGACTGCAAGTGGTTATGATACTATTTGGGTAATAGTTGATCGTATCACCAAGTCAGCACACTTCCTGCCAATGAGAGAAGATGACAAAATGAAGAAGTTGGTGCGATTGTATTTGAAGGAGGTTGTCTCCAGACATGAAATACCCGTCTCTATTATCTCTGATAGGGATGGTAGATTTGTTTCAAGGTTCTGGCAGACATTGCAACAAGCATTGGGGACTCGTCTAGACATGAGTACTACCTATCATCCACAAACTGATGGGCAGAGCGAAAGGACGATACAAACGCTTGAATACATGCTACGAGCATGTGTAATTGATTTCGAAAACAGTTGGGATTGACACCTACCGTTAGCAGAATTTTCCTACAACAACAGTTATCATTCTAGTATTGAGATGGCGCCGTTTGAGGCACTTTATGGTAGAAAGTGCAGATCTCCGATTTGTTGGAATGAAGTGGGGGATAGACAGATTACGGGTCCGGAGATAATACAAGAAACTACCGAGAAAATCATCCAAATTCAACAACGATTGAAAACCGCCCAGAGTCGACAAAAGAGCTACACAGACAGTAAAAGAAAAGATATAGAGTTTGAAATTGGAGAAATGGCCATGCTTAAGGTTTCACCTTGGAAAGGCGTTGTTCGATTTGGTAAACGGGGGAAACTAAATCCAAGGTACATTGGACCATTCAAGATTATAGATCGTGTCGGACCAGTAGCTTACCAACTGGAGCTACCTCAACAACTCGCGGCTGTACATAACACTTTCCACGTCTCGAATTTGAAGAAATGTTTTGCTAAAGAAGATCTCACTATTCCGTTGGACGAAATCCAAATCAATGAAAAACTTCAATTCATTGAAGAACCCATCAAAATAATGGATCGTGAGGTTAAGAGACTTAGGCAAAACAAGATACCGATTGTTAAGGTTCGATGGAATGCTCGTAGAGGAATCGAGTTCACCTGGGAGCATGAAGATCAGATGAAGAAGAAATACCCGCATCTATTTCCAGAAGTTTCGTCAACACCTTCAACAGCTTAAAATTTTTGGACGAAATTTATTTAACGAGTAGGTACTGTAGTGACCCGAACTTTTCCATTTTATATATATTAATTGAGATTGATATTTACATGACTAAATGTTTCCAACGTGTTAAGCAATCAAACTTGTTAAGACTTGATTAAATGAAATAAGTTTCATATAGACAATTGATCACCCAAGTTGACCGGCGATTCACGAACGTTACAAAATTGTAAAAACTACATGTTGTGGTATATATAGACACACACACACACACACACACACACACACACATATATATATATATATATATATATATATATATATATATATATATATATATATATATATATATATATGGTTGACATGAGATTATGATGAGTAAGTATCTCACTAAGTATATTAACAATGTGTGATATACATAAGAAATGAGATTACTAAGTTAAGAAACTCGAAATGATATATATAACGATTATCGTTATGATAACGTCTACTAAATACATATGTATCATATTAAGATATTGATACACTATATTTAACATGATAAAATTATATTTAAATATATCATTAGGTGTGTTAACAATGAACTACATATGTAAAAACAAGACTACTAACTCAAGAATTACGAAACGAGACTTATATGTAACGATTATCGTTGTAACGATATTTTAATGTATATATCATATTAAGAGATATTCATACATCATAATATCATGATAATATAATAATTTAACATCTCATTTGATATAATAAACATTGGGTTAACAACATTAATTGAGATCGTTAACTTAAAGGTTTCAAAACAACACTTACATGTAACGACTAACGAAGACTTAACGACTCCATTAGAATGTATATACATGTTGTGTTTTGATATGTATTCTTACACTTTTGAAAGACTTCAAGACACATATCAAAGTACTTCTACTTAACAAAAATGCTTACAATTACATCCTCGTTCAGTTTCATCAACAATTCTACTCGTATGCACATATTCATACTCATACAATACACAGCTTTTAGATGTATGTACTATTGGTATATACACTCCAATGATCAGCACTTAGCAGCCCATGTGAGTCACCTAACACATATGGGAACCATCATTTGATAACTAGCATGAAATATCTCATAAAATTACAAAAATATTAGTAATCATTCATGACTTATTTACATGAAAACAAAATTACATATCCTTTATATCTAATCCATATACCAACGACTAAAAACACCTACAAACACTTTCATTCTTTAATTTTCTTCATCTAATTGATCTCTCTCAAGTTCCATCTTCAATTTCTAAGTGTTCTTCATAAATTCCATAAGTATAGTTTCATAAAAATCAAGAATACTTCCAAGTTTGCAAGTCTACTTCCAAGCTTTCTAATCCATTCCAAGTAATCATCTAAGATCAAAGAACCTTTGTTATTTACAGTAGGTTATCTTTCTAATTCAAGGTAATATTCATATTCAAACTTTGATTCAATTTCTACAAATATAACAATCTTATTTCGAGTGAAAATCTTACTTGAACTGTTTTCGTGTCATGATTCTGTTTCAAGAACTTTCAAGCCATCCAAGGATCCTTTGAAGCTAGATCCATTTTTCTCATTTCCAGTAGTTTTATCCAGAAAACTTAAGGTAGTAATGATGTTCATAACATCATTCGATTCGTACATATAAAGCTATCTTATTCGAAGGTTTAAACTTGTAATCACTAGAACATAGGTTAGTTAATTCTAAACTTGTTCGCAAACAAAAGTTAATCCTTTTTAGCTACGGGAAAACAAGATTGGATATTTTTGATCTTTTTAGCTACGAGAAATGTTTTACAAATCTATACAAATCATATCCTATCTAACTTATATTGTATTATACATGTATTCTAATAATATTATGTAATCTTGGGATACCATAGACACGTATGCAAATGTTTTGACATATCATATCGACCCATGTATATATATTATTTGGAACAACCATAGACACTCTATATGCAGTAATGTTGGAGTTAGCTATACAGGGTTGAGGTTGATTCTAAAAATATATATACTTTGAGTTGTGATCTAGCCTGAGACATGTATACACTGGGTCGTGGATTGATTCAAGATAATATATATATATCGATTTATTTCTGTACATCTAACCGTGGAAAACTAGTTGTAGGTTACTAACGAGGACAGCTGACTTAATACACTCAAATCTTTAAAATATAATAAAAATAGTTGTAATTATATTTTGATCATAATTTGATATATATGTACATATTTGTATAGGTTCGTGAATCGATCCGTGGCCAAGTCTTATTTCCGAGGAAGGAAATATCTGTGAAAGTGAGTTATAGTCCCACTTTTAAAATCTAATATTTTTGGGATGAGAATACATGCAGGTTTTATAAATGATTTAAAAAATAGACACAAGTACGTGAAACTACATTCTATGGTTGAATTATCAAAATCAAATATGCCCCTTTTTATTAAGTCTGGTAATCTAAGAATTAGGGAACAGACACCCTAATTGACGTGAATCCTAAAGATAGATCTATTGGGCCTAACAAACCCCATCCAAAGTACCGGATGCTTTAGTACTTCGAAATTTTTATCATATCCGAAGGGTGTGATGATGGGGATATTCTTATATATGCATCTTGTTAATGTCGGTTACCAGGTGTTCACCATATGAATGATTTTTATCTCTATGTATGGGATGTGTATTGAAATATGAAATCTTGTGGTCTATTGTTACGATTTGATATATATAGTTTAAACCTATAACTCACCAACATTTTTGTTGACGTTTAAAGCATGTTTATTCTCAGGTGAATACTAAGAGCTTCCGCTGTTGCATACTAAAATAAGGACAAGATTTGGAGTCCATGTTTGTATGATATTGTGTAAAAACTGCATTCAAGAAACATATGTCGATGTAATATATTTCTATTGTAAACCATTATGTAATGGTCGTGTGTAAACAGTATATTTTAGATTATCATTATTTGATAATCTACGTAATGTTTTTAAAACCTTTATTGATAAAATAAAGGTTATGGTTGTTTTAAAAATGAATGCAGTCTTTGAAAAATGTCTCATATAGAGGTCAAAACCTCGCAATGAAATTAATTAATATGGAACGCTTATAATCAATATGAATGGGACATTTCAGTTAAACTCAAAGTGGAAGTATGTTTTTCAAAATGGTCATCAAGACGTCGTTCTTTCGACTGAAATGACTACCTCTTACAAAAACGACCTGTAACTTATATTTCCGACTATAAACCTATACTTTTTCTATTTATATTCATAAAATAGAGTTCGATATGAAACCATAGCAATTTGATTCACTCAAAACGGATTTAAAACGAAGAAGTTATGGGTAAAACAAGATTGGATATTTTTTGATTGTTGTAGCTACGGGAAATATTGTAACAATTCTATACAAATCATATCCTAGCAAACTTATATTGTATTATACATGTATTCTAATATATTATGTAATCTTGGGATACCATTGACACGAATGCAAATGTTTTGACATATCATATCGACCCATATATATATATTATTTGGAACAACCATAGACACTCTATATGCAGTAATGTTTGAGTTAGCTATACAGGGTTGAGGTTGATTCTAAAAATATATATACTTTAAGTTGTGATCTAGCCTGAGACGTGTATACACTGGGTCGTGGATTGATTCAAGATAATATATATCAATTTATTTCTGTACATCTAATTATGGACAACTAGTTGTAGGTTACTAATGAGGACAGCTGACTTAATAAACTTAAAATATCAAAATGTATTAAAAATGTTGTAAATATATTTTGAACATACTTTGATATATATATATATATATATATATATATATATATATATATATATATATATATATATGTATATATTTGTTATAGGTTCGTGAATC
Organism: Rutidosis leptorrhynchoides; assembly: GCF_046630445.1. Lineage (NCBI taxonomy): Eukaryota > Viridiplantae > Streptophyta > Magnoliopsida > Asterales > Asteraceae > Rutidosis > Rutidosis leptorrhynchoides. The sequence continues at coordinate 273,518,085 of NC_092338.1, read as the reverse complement.
GACCAGTGGCCAAGTCTTACTCCCGACGAAGTAAAAATCTGTGAAAGTGAGTTATAGTCCCACTTTTAAAATCTAATATTTTGGGATGAGAATACATGCAGTTTTATAAAATTTTTATGAAATAGACACAAGTAAATGAAACTACATTACATGGGTGAATGATCGAAGCCGAATATGCCCCTTTTGGTTGGTAACCTAAGAATTAGTAAACCGATCTACTAATTGACGCGAATCCTAAAGATAGATCTATTGGGTCTAACGAACCCCATCCAAAGTACCGGATGCTTTAGTACTTCGAATTCGTTGTTATCATCTCCGAATGATTTCCAGGAATGATAGGGGATATTCTTATACGCATCTTGTTAATGTCGGTTATCAGGTATTCACCATATGAATTATTTTTATCTCTATGTATGGGATGTATATTGAAATATGAAATCTTGTGGTCTATTATTATGATTTGATAATATATAGCTTAAACCTATAACTCACCAACATTTTTGTTGAAGTTTTAAGCTTGTTTATTCTCAGGTGATTATTAAGAGCTTCCGTTGTTGCATACTAAAATAAGGACAAGATTTGGAGTTCATGCTTGTATGATATTATGTAAAAACTGCATTCAAGAAACTTATTTTTGATGTAATATATTCTTATTGTAAACCATTATGTAATGGTCGTGTGTAAACGGTATATTTTAGATTATCATTATTTGATAATCTACGTAATGTTTTTTAAACTTTTATAGATAAAATAAAGGTTATGGTTGTTTTAAAAATGAATGAAGTCTTTGAAAAACGTCGCATATAGAGGTCAAAACCTCGCGACGAAATCAATTAATATGGAACGTTTATAATCAATATGAACGGGACATTTCAGTTGCTATCCAAGCGTTGGTCTTAGAGAACCAGAAATTTGCATTAGTGTGTCTTATCGAGTTTGTTAGGATACATTAGTGAGTCTGGACTTCGACCTTGTTTTCTTTAAAAACGATTGCTTAACATTTTTGTTGGAAACTATATATTATTAACATGTAAATATTATGTGATATATTAACCTCTTAATATGTTTGATATTGTGTGATAGATGTCTACCACTAGTACAAATCTCATCGATTCACCTAATAATAATGAAGAGTCGAATATATTTTAGGAAGATTCACAAATTCCCGAAGAGGAACCGGAAGAAGAGGAACCGGAAGAGGAGGAACCGGAAGAAGAGAAACCGGAAGAGGAGGAACCGGAAGAAGAAGAGGTTCCGGAGGAAGAAATATTGATACCTATAGTAAATCGATTAAATAAAATAAAATCCTCAACCAACGGACCAAAGTTAATAATGGTCAATGGTGTTTCCGCCGAAGAAGCAAAATATTGGGAAGATTACCAATTTTCCGATGAATCGGATCCCGATGAGGATTCCGATGATGTTATAGAAATTACCTCGACCCAATTTAGTAAAGCGAAAGAAAATAATAAGGGAAAATGTATAAAAATAGAGAAACCCAATTCCAACCCCGATGAACTTTATATGTATCGGCAACATCTGTATTTCCTAAAATGTAGCAATGACCCGAGAACCTCTAAACCACTAGATTTTTCTAAACCATTGTGGAAAACGACGGCTCGTATTAGAGGAACACCATATATTCCTAGAAAATTAGGAAAACGAACCAAGTCCGAAGAAGAAGAAACCAGTGATTCAGATTAGAGGGTTGTAATCATGTTGTGTATTATATGTATTGTAGTGTGCTTGTACTTTTATGTTCTATGTAAAAATTGTTTGTATTATTTGTTAATTATCTTTTACGAATCTAATCCTTGTCTATTTTACAGTATAAAAACAAAATGGACGTTAAGGGTAGACAACCGAATATTTTAGAAGATCTACCAGAGGATATGATTGAGGAAATCTTGTCTAGAGTCGGTCAGAATTCATCAGCACAATTAATTATGGCAAAATTAACTTGTCAAACATTTGAAAGACTTTCCAGAAATGCCTTAGTTTATAAAAGGCTTTCCTTTGATAGGTGGGGTATATTACATTGGGAAGACCGTAAGTTACGCCGTGTTTTCTTTAAAGCGTTAAATGCGGGGAACCCAAATGCAATTTTACGCTACGGGATAAGAACCTATTTTGACTCAACATATCCCAACATAGGATTTCGTGAATTAGAAAGAGCTTCTAACATACAACATAAAGAAGCATGTTATGCTTACGGTTTAGTGATGTTCGCTTCTTACCAAAGTGAGAAAAAGAACGTCAGATTGCAGCTTTTAAATAAAACCTTCCCACAAGTGACGGATTCAGTAGTTGGGGTGAGAAACAAGGTTTTTAGATTATTACGGGGCTGTTGGACATTACAAAACCCTCGTCCTTTTGACGACATTACAACATGCTGCCTAGCCAATGGTCATAACGGTTATTTTCCACAAGACCAAGGATGGGAAGTCGTCTTAGTAAAACCAGAATGCATGACTTGTTTCAGGACTTATGAATTACGTGTCTTTATTTCCTTTGCTGAACAACTTGCGCATTAACTAGATTTATCTTCAAAACTGTCATGTATCAAAGTGTACTATATTTCATGTTATATGTAATATAGCGATGTTGTAAGTTTGAAGAATATTTATATGTGATATATTATTATAATCAGTTTTTCATATGGAATTGTAGCAGTTGAATTGTATATTAGCTACTAAGTATGAACTTAACGGGTAGATAGTACCCGAATTTAAACTTATAAAATGCAAATATGAAGAAAAAGCTTTTATAAATGAGTTCATATTATGCTACAAAATACTATTGACTACTCTTAATATTCTGTATGATTAACTCGATTCAGTTGGCTATTTTGAAGGAAATGGCACCGACTACTCGACACACCATGAATATGAGCGAAGAGGAATTTCGTACCTTTCTTGCTGTAAACATAGCCGCAGTACAGGCTGCGCTACATACCAACAATAACTCTGAATCTAGCAATGCAGCTAACGGCGCAAGAAATCGTGTAGGATGCTGCTATAAAGAATTCACTGCCTGCAAACCTTTGGAATTTGATAGAATTGAAGGACCAATTGGATTGAAACGGTGGACTGAGAAAGTCGAATCGGTGTTTGCCATAAGTAAGTGTACTGAAGAGGACAAAGTTAAGTACACTACGCATACCTTCACAGGTACTGCGTTAACGTGGTGGAACACCTATCTTGAATAGGTAGGACAAAATGCTGCTTACGCACTACCGTGGTCGGCATTCAAGCAATTGATGAACGAGAAGTACCGTCCTAGAAACGAAGTCAATAAGCTCAAGGTAGAGCTTAGAGAGTTACGAACACAAGGGTTTGACATTACCACGTATGAATGACGATTCACAGAGTTGTGCCTATTGTGTCCGGGAGCATTCGAAGATGAAGAAGAGAAGATCGACGCGTTTATAAAAGGGTTACCAGTAAGGATTCAAGAAGATGTGAGTTCACACGAGCCCGCTTCCATATAAAAGGTAAGTCGAATGACTCATAAACTCATAAATCAGATTGAGGGAAGAATTAAAGAGCAGGCGGCCGAAGAAGCCAACACGAAACAACTCAAGAGGAAGTGGTAGGAAAACAGTGACAAGAGTCACGAGTACAACAACAATAACAATTACAACTACAATCGCAACAATTATCCCAACAACCACAACAACAATCGCAATAATAACCGCAATCCTAACAATAACTACAACAAACATCCCAACAACAATAACAACTACAATAACCGTTTCAACAACAATAACAATCCCAACAACAACCTCAATAGCAACAACGACAACAAAAATCAAAAACAGCCATATCATAGGTGTGAAGAAAATCATCCGGAGTTTTGCACGACATTTTGCAACAGGTGTAAAAGAAATGGTCATAGCGCGACAAAGTGTGAGGTCTACGGACCAAAGTTTAACAGAACTAAAGGAACAAATAGTGTCGGAACAAGTAATGCCGAAATGAATAGTGTCGGAGCAAGTAATACCAACGCTGTTTTTTATAAATGTGGAAAACCATGCCACATTATTAGAAATTGCCCGAATCAGGGGAATACTAATGGGTAGGGCCGTTGAAGAGTTTTCAATATTAATGTGGCAGAAGCACAGGAAGACCCGGAGCTTGTTACGGGTACGTTTCTTATTTACGATAAATCTGCTTATGTTTTATTTGATTTGGGTGCGGATAGAAGCTATATGAGTAGAGAATTTTGTGCTAAATTAAATTGCCCATTGACGCCTTTGGATAATAAATTTTTACTCGAATTAGCAAATGGTAAATTAATTTCAGCAGATAATATATGTCGGGATAGAGAAATTAAACTGGGTGATGAAACGTTTAAGATTGATTTAATACCAGTCGAGTTAGGGAGTTTTGATGTAATAATTGGCATAGACTGGTTGAAGAAGGTAAGAGCAGAGGTCGTTTGTTACAAAAATGCGATTCGCATTATGCGTGAAAAAGGAAAACCTTTAATGGTGTACGGAGAAAAGAACAATGCGAAGTTAAATCTTATTAGTAGTTTGGAGGCGCAAAAACTAATAAGAAAAGGTTGTTACGTCAATCTAGCACACATCGAGGAAGTTAAACCTGAAGAAAAGAACATCAGTGATGTTCCCGTAGCAAAAGAATTTTCCGATGTATTTCTGAAAGAATTACTGGGATTACCCCCACATCGATCCATTGAATTTCAAATAGACCTTGTACCAGGAGTTGCACCAATAGCTCTGCTCCATACAGACTCGCACCCAGCGAAATGAAAGAATTACTAAGTCAGTTATAGGAACTTTTAGAGCGTGGTTTCATTCTACCAAGTACATCACCATGGGGAGCTCCTGTTCTGTTTGTCAAGAAGAAAGATGGTACATTCAGGTTGTGTATCGACTACCGAGAGTTGAATAAACTTACCATCAAGAACTGTTACCCATTACCGAGAATCGACAACTTATTTGATCAACTACAAGGCTCGTCAGTTAATTCGAAGATCGATTTACGTTCTGGATATCACCAAATGCGGGTGAAAGAGGATGACATTCTGAAGACTGTTTTTAGGACGCGTTACGGTCATTACGAGTTTATGGTTATGCCGTTTGATTGACTAACGCACCAGCTGTGTTCATGGACCTCATGAACCGAGTGTGTGGGCCATATCTTGACAAGTTTGTCATTGTTTTCATCAATGACAACTTATTTACTCGAAGAATGATCAAGAGCACGAAGAACATTTGAGAAAAGTGCTAGAGTTGCTGAGAAAAGAAAAACTGTACGCTAAGTTTTCAAAGTTTGCATTTTGGTTGGAAGAAGTTCAATTCCTCGGTCATATAGTGAACAAAGAAGGTATTCAAGTGGATCCAGCAAAGATTGAAACCGTTGAAAAGTGGGAAACCCCGAAAACTCCGAAACACATACGCCAATTTTTAGGGCTATCTCGTTATTACAGGAGATTCATCCAAGATTTTTCCAAAATAGCAAAACCCGTGACTGAATTAACGCATAAAGGGAGGAAATTTGAATGGAAGGATGAACAAGAAAAAGCGTTTTAATTGTTGAAGAAAAAGTTAACTACGGCACCTATATTGTCATTACCTGAAGGGAATGATGATTTTGTGATATATTGTGACGCCTCAAAGCAAGGTCTCGGTTGTGTATTAATGCAACGAACGAAAGTAATTGCTTATGCATCTAGACAATTGAAGATTCACGAGCAGAATTATACGACGCATGATTTGGAATTAGGCGCGGTAGTTTTTGCATTAAAAACTTGGAGGCACTACTTATATGGGGTCAAAAGTATTATATATACCGACCACAAAAGTCTTCAACACATATTTAATCAAAAACAAGTGAACATGAGGCAGCGCAGATGGATTGAATTGTTGAATGATTACGATTTGAGATTCGTTATCACCCGGGGAAGGCAAATGTGGTAGCCGACTCCTTGAGCAGAAAGGACAGAGAACCCATTCGAGTAAAAGCTATGAATATAATGATTCACACTAACCTTACTACTCAAATAAAGGAGGCGCAACAAGGAGTTTTAAAAGGAGGAAATTTAAAGGATGAAATACCCAAAGGATCGGAGAAGCATCTTAATATTCAGGAAGACGAAACCCGGTATAGGGCTGAAAGGATTTGGGTACCAAAATTTGGAGATATGAGAGAAACGGTACTTAGAGAAGCTCATAAAACCAGATACTCAATACATCCTGGAACGGGGAAGATGTACAAGGATCTCAAGAAATATTTTTGGTGGCCGGGTATGAAAGCCGATGTTGCTAAATTGGTAGGAGAATGTTTAACGTGTTCTAAGGTCAAAGCTGAGCATCAAAAACCATCAGGTCTACTTCAACAACCCGAAATCCCGGAATAGAAATGGGAAAACATTACCATGGATTTCATCACTAAATTACCAAGGACTGCAAGTGGTTTTGATACTATTTGGGTAATAGTTGATCGTCTCACCAAATCAGCACACTTCTTGCCAATAAGAGAACATGACAAGATGGAGAAGTTAGCACAACTGTGTTTGAAGGAAGTCATCTCCAGACATGGAATACCAATCTCTATTATCTCTGATAGGGATGGCAGATTTATTTCAAGATTCTGGCAGACATTACAGCAAGCATTAGGAACTCGTCTAGACATGAGTACTGCCTATCATCCAAAAACTGATAGGCAGAGTGAAAGGACGATACAAATGCTTGAAGACATGCTACGAGCATGTGTTATTGATTTTGGAAACAGTTGGGATCGACATCTACCGTTAGCAGAATTTTCCTACAACAACAGCTACCATTCAAGCATTGAGATGGCGCCATTTGAAGCACTTAATGGTAGAAAGTATAGGTCTCTGATTTGTTGGAGTGAAATGGGGGATAGACAGATTACGGGTCCGGAGATAATACAAGAAACTACCGAGAAGATCATCCAAATTCAACAACGGTTGAAAACCGCCCAAAGTCGACAAAAGAGCTACGCCGACATTAAAAGAAAAGATATAGAATTTGAAATTGGAGAGATGGTCATGCTTAAGGTTGCACCTTGGAAAGGCATTGTTCGATTTGGTAAATGAGGGAAATTAAATCCAGGGTATATAGGACCATTCAAGATTATTGATCGTGTCGGACCAGTACCTTACCGACTTGAATTACCACAACAACTCGCGGCTGTACATAACACTTTCTACATCTCAAATTTAAAGAAATGTTTTGCTAAAGAAGATCTCACTATTCCGTTAGACGAAATCCAAATCAACGAAAAACTTCAATTCGTCGAAGAACCCGTCGAAAAAATGGATCGTGAGGTTAAAAGACTTAAGCAAAACAAGATACCAATTATTAGAGTTCAATGGAATGCTCGTAGAGGACTCAGGTTCACCTGGGAACGAGAAGATCAGATGAAGAAGAAATACCCGCACTTATTTCCAGAAGATATGTCAACACCTCCAACTGCTTAAAATTTCGGGACGAAATTTATTTAACGGGTAGGTACTGTAGTGACCCGAACTTTTCCATGTTTATATATATTAAATGAAATTGTTATTTACATTATTAAGTGTTTCCAACATGTTAAGCAATCCAACTTGTTAAGACTTGATTAATTGAAATAGGTTTCATATAGACAATTGACCACCCAAGTTGACCGGTGATTTATGAACGTTAAAACTTGTAAAAACTATATGATGACATATATATGAGTCTATATATAGTTAACATGATATTTTGATAAGAAAGTATCTCATTAGGTATTTTAACAATGAGTTATATACATAAAATTGAGTTTATTGAATTAAGAAACTCGAAACGATATATATATATATAACGATTATCGTTATAACAACGTCTTACTAAATACATATGAATCATATTAAGATATTGATACACTATGTTAATCATGATAAATGATAATTAAACATGTCATTAAGTGTATTAACAATGAACTACATATGTAAAAACAAGACTACTAACTTAATGATTTCGAAACGAGACATATATGTAACGATTATCGTTGTAACAACATTTAACTGTATATATATCATACTAAGATATATTAAAATATCATAATATCATGATAATGTAATAATTTAACATCTCTTTAGATATAATAAACAATGGGTTAACAACATTTAACAAGATCGTTAACCTAAAGGTTTCAAAACAACATTTACATGTAACGACTAACGATGACTTAACGACTCAGTTAAAATATATATACATGTAGTGTTTTAATATGTATTCATACACTTTTTAAAGACTTCAAGACACTTATCAAAAAACTTCTACTTAACAAAAATGCTTAAAATCACATCCTCGTTCAGTTTCATCAACAATTCTACTCGTATGCACCCGTATTCATACTCGTACAATACACAGCTTTTAGATGTATGTACTATTGATATATACACTCCAATGATCAGATCTTAGCAAGCATATATGAGTCACCTAACATATGTGGGAACCATCATTTGGCAACTAGCATGAAATATCTCATAAAATTACAAAAATATTAGTAATCATTCATGACTTATTTACATGTAAACAAAATTACACATCCTTTATATCTAATCCATATACCAACGACCAAAAACACCTACAAACACTTTCATTCTTCAATTTTCTTCATCTAATTGATCTCTCTCAAGTTCTATCTTCAAGTTCTAAGTGTTCTTCATAAATTCTATAAGTTCTAGTTTCATAAAATCAAGAATACTTCCAAGTTTGCTAGCTTACTTCCAATCTTGTAAAGTGATCATCCAACCTCAAGAAATCTTTCTTATTTAAAGTAAGATATATTTCTAATACAAGGTAATACTCATATTTAAACTTTGATTCAATTTCTATAACTATAACAATCTTATTTCGAGTGAAAATCTTACTTGAACTTGTTTTCGTGTCATGATTCTGCTTCAAGAACTTTCAAACCATCCAAGGATCCTTTGAAGCTAGATCTATTTTTCTCATTTCTGGTAGGTTTATCCACAATACCTGAGGTATTAATGATGTTCATAACATCATTCGATTTATATATATAAAACTACCTTATTCGAAGGTTTAAACTTGAAATCACAAGAACATAGTTTAGTTAATTCTGAACTTGTTCGCAAACAAAAGTTAATCCTTCTAACTTGACTTTTAAAATCAACTAAACACATGTTCTATATCTATATGATATGCTAACTTAATGATTTAAAACCTGGAAACACGAAAAACACTTTAAAACCGGACATACGCCGTCGTAGTAACACCGCGGGCTGTTTTGGGTTTGATAATTAAAAACTATGATAAACTTTGATTTAAAAGTTGTTCTTCTGGAAAAATGATTTTTCTTATGAACATGAAACTATATCCAAAAATCATGGTTAAACTCAAAGTGAAAGTATGTTTTTCAAAATGGTCATCAAGACGTCGTTTTTTCGACTTAAATGACTACCTCTTACAAAAACGACTTGTAACTTATATTTCTGACTATAAACCTATAATTTTTCTGTTTAGATTCATAAAATAGAGTTCAATATGAAACCATAGCAATTTGATTCACTCAAAACGGATTTAAAACGAAGAAGTTATGGGTAAAACAAGATTGGATATTTTTTTATTGTTGTAGCTACGGGAAATATTGTAACAATTCTATACAAATCATATCCTAGCTAACTTATATTGTATTATACATGTATTCTAATATATTATGTAATCTTAGGATATCATAGACACGTATGCAAATGTTTTGACATATCATATCGACCCATGTATATATATTATTTGGAACAACCATAGACACTCTATATGCAGTAATGTTTGAGTTAGCTTTACAGGGTTGAGGTTGATTCCAAAAATATATATACTTTGAGTTGTGATCTAGCCTGAGACGTGTATACACTGGGTCGTGGATTGATTCAAGATAATATATATCAATTTATTTCTGTACATCTAATTATGGACAACTAGTTATAGGTTACTAACGAGGACAGCTGACTTAATAAACTTAAAACATCAAAATGTATTAAAAATGTTGTAAATATATTTTGAACATACTTTGATATATATATGTATATATTTCTTATAGGTTCGTGAATCGACCAGTGGCCAAGTCTTACTCCCGACGAAGTAAAAATTTGTGAAAGTGAGTTATAGTCCCACTTTTAAAATCTAATATTTTGGGATGAGAATACATGCAGTTTTATAAATGTTTTACGAAATAGACACAAGTAAATGAAACTACATTATATGGGTGAATGATCGAAGCCGAATATGCCCCTTTTGCTTGGTAACCTAAGAATTAGTAAACCGATCTACTAATTGACGCGAATCCTAAAGATAGATCTATTGGGCCTAACGAACCCCATCTAAAGTACCGGATGCTTTAGTACTTTGAATTCATTGTTATCATATCCGAAGGATTTCCCGGAATGATAGGGGATATTCTTATATGCATCTTGTTAATGTCGGTTATCAGGTGTTCACCATATGAATGATTTTTATCTCTATATATGGGATGTATATTGAAATATGAAATCTTGTGGTATATTATTATGATTTGATAATATATAGGTTAAACCTATAACACACCAACATTTTTGTTGATGTTTTAAGCATGTTTATTCTCAGGTGATTATTAAGAGCTTCCGCTGTTGCATACTAAAATAAGGACAAGATTTGGAGTTCATGCTTGTATGATATTATGTAAAAACTGCATTCAATAAACTTATTTTTGATGTAATATATTCATATTGTAAACCATTATGTAATGGTCGTGTGTAAACGGTATATTTTAGATTATAATTATTTGATAATATACGTAGTGTTTTTTAAACTTTTATAGATAAAATAAAGGTTATGGTTGTTTTAAAAATGAATGCAGTCTTTGAAAAACGTCTCATATAGAGGTCAAAACCTCGCGACGAAATCAATTAATATGGAACGTTTATAATCAATATGAACGGGACATTTCAACTTCAGCAACCGAAAATCCCGCAATGGAAGTGGGAAAGGATAATGATGGACTTCATTACGAAGCTACCGAAGATGACGGGCGGATATGATACTATATGCGTTATTATTGACCGTCTTACCAAATCTGCTCACTTCCTAGCCATGAAAGAAACTGATACAATGGAAAAACTCGCCTAGCTATACATAAAAGAGATTGTATCTCGTCATGGTGTGCCCTTATCAATTATCTCAGATCGCGATACCCGTTTTGCTTACAGATTTTGGCGTTCTTTGCAAGAAGCCTTGGGGACTCGTCTCGACATGAGCACTGCGTATCACCCGCAGACCGACGAACAAAGCAAATGCATGATTCAGACTTTGGAGGACATGTTGCGTGCTTGTATTATTGATTTCGGAAAGGCTTGGGAAAGGCATTTGCCGCTAGCCAAATTCTCTTACAACAACAGTTATCATTTGAGTATTAATTCCGCACCCTTCGAAGCATTGTATGGCTGCAAATGTCGTTCTCCTAGCTGTTGGGCCGAAGTAGGCGAAAAGAAAATCACCGGACCCGAGTTAGTTCATGAAATAACCGAGAAGATTGTCCAAATACAAGCTAGGCTCAAGACGGCCCGCGATCGTCAAAAGAGTTATGCTGACCTCAAATGAAAAGACTTCAAATTTAACGTGGGTGACCGTGTAATGTTGAAGGTCGCACCTTGGAAAGGTGTAATCCAATTCGAAAAGCGTGGAAAGTTAAACCCGCGATACATTGGTCCTTTTGAAATCTTGGAGCGTGTCGGACCCGTTGCTTACCGTTTGGACCTTCCGACTCAATTGAGCTTCGTTCATCCTACCTTTCACGTATCAAATTTGAAGAAGTGTCTTGCTGAACCGGAACTTGTTATTTCACTGGAGGAGCTTACGATTGATGACAAACTCTACTTCGTGGAAGAACCTGTCGAAATCATGGACCGTGAGGTTAAGACTTTGAAGCACAATAAGATTCCAATTGTCCGAGTCTGATGGAATGCCAAACGAGGACCTGAGTTTACCTGGGAACGAGAGGATCAAATGATGCATAAGTATCCTCACCTTTTCCTGAATCCACCATCTACCCCAGCTTAAAATTTCGGGACGAAATTTTCTTAAACAGGTGAGTAATGTAAGGACCCGACTTTTCGACTTTTATTTATATTTATTTCTTTCACGAAACTGCGTATTTGTGCGTACTGAGTTAGATTATATTCCTGGATCATTAATTATGTTAATTACATTCGTTAATACCTTACAACGTGTTTACTAGGTTACTTAACGTGATCCTAGCTTTGCTTTTACGATCGTTAGTGTCACTTATTGATTTAAAATGAGCTACGAACTTGGTACACGATAAACTTTTGCCATGATTGAGATATTATGGCTATGTAAACGTAATTGTTACTTACTAATGACAATTACTTAGTTTTATAGTCCCTTAATTATGCTTATGTGTTTACTTGGGCTTACTAGTTACCTTATTAGGATTAACACCTTAGTGGACTTCCACAGCCCAACCTACTCAACTTAAGTGGGCTATTAATGGGTTAATTAGCCCATGTAATCCTAATTAAGCCCATGAGATTAATAAGATAAGTAGTGTGCATGCTTAGGAACAAAGGCTTGCATAATGTCTCAAACCACCCAACATATCACTATCACCATGTACCACCACCATGAGCCACACCACAAAATTCCAAATGGTCCCCTCCCTCCACCCCTTGTGACCGTCGGCCACCACTCCCCCCATCACCATCATTTTCTTTTTTTTTTCTTTTTCTTTCTTTGATAAATACTTACACTTCATTCATTTTTTTTCATTTCATTCAAACTCACACACTTCTCTCTACTTTCTCACTCTAAAAACTCTCTCAAATATTTGACGAACTTGTAAGTTCTTAACCTCTTTTTTTCTCTCTTTTCTTACTTTGATTCATGTATCATCATCATCATCATGAACAAAGATTCAAGTTTTGTAACTTGAATCTTCATAACTTTTGTTGATTTACACTTTGCTTTGAATTGTAACAAGAACATGATGGATTCAAGATTCTTAGCTTTGAATCTTCATAAACTTGTTAGATCTAAGTGTACAAACTTAAGATCTCTTTATTTATGCTTAAGGATCAAAACTCATGTTTATGATCTTCGTGTAACTTGAAGATCCAACACTTTACTTTATGGATCTTCAAGAAAGTTTGAAATACAAGCTTACTAGCTTGATGTTTCTACAAAAATTTAAGATAAGATCTAATTTTGTTAGTTTATGATCTTCTTTTGTTTGTTGTAGTTTAGATTTGTGACTTGTGATTTATGCAACAAAAGATGCAAGCTTACTAGCTTGAGATCTCATAAGTGTTGTTAGAAATCCAAGCTCTCTAGCTTAGGGTTTCCTTTTTGTGTTTGATCTAAGTTGTGTAACTTATGATAATCTACTTTGTTTAAGAGAAAATTTATTTGCTTATGATCACTTACTTTACTAGACTTAAGTTTCCTAACTTATGGTTGTGTAAAGTTGAAAGTCTAAGTGTTATGACTTAGGGTTTTCATCAAGATCATGAGGTCTAGACTTTTTAGACTAAGATCTTTAATATTTAGTTAAGATCTACGCTCTCTAGCTTAAGGTCTTGATTACTTAGTTTGATTCAAAGATGGTAGCTTAATGGAACTAGTATATGTGTTGAAACTAAGATAGTGATGTAACTTTGGTTCATCAATTCGCTCAAACTCCTACATGAGTTGTATATTGTTTTCTTAGTTTTGATTGTTGTGTATTGAATGTAGAACCTTGGTCAAAGTGATGCAAACACATCAACGAGTTGTACACTTGAAGCTATAAGCATCAAGGATGAGAACCGTGATGAGCATCAAGCGCCAAGAATCCCACCGGAGCACTTTGCTTACTATTTTCCGTGATGAGCATCAGGCTCCTGGGCTACTGGAAAGTTGATTTCCAGATAGCCCAATTCGAGTAGATGACTTTTTGTTTAAGACTCGCCTCAATCCGAGTTACGGTTTAGGATTTATAGCCTTTTTAAAATCACTACACCTTTGTAACGTTGTGCTGAAATTTCTGACCTACTCGCACTTAAACCGTCGCCATGGTCAAACGAAGATGAGTTTGGTTCTGTAAATTGGTCAGAAACTAGAGGACTCACATACGGAGCCATAGCCACTGACTACGCGCCTTTTCGATTTCCGTAGAGGTTGTAGCAGCTGATCAAAGTCAGCCTATTGTTTCGATCTCTACATTTATTGAACTTACTTAGCTTTTACGATGATGAATGATGATGATGATGATACCTAAGACTTAACTTACATACTTTAAAACCTTTAGAAACAAATTACTGACTTAGTAACTTTTGACTTAGGTTGAGGACCTTTCGGACCAACTTACTTGCTTACGTATCTCGTATCGACTTTTACTGCTTAATCACTGTGAGTTATAGCATCCCTTTTTTACTTTAACTATTTTGGGACTGGGAATACATGCACTTTTTACGTTTTACATACTAGGCACGAGTACTTAAACTTTATATATGTGTGGGTTATACAACGGCATAAACTTTCCCCTTAGCTCGGTAACGTTTAGTCATTGGTTTTTGAACCGGTGAACGCGAATCTTAGATATGGATCCATAGGGTTTGACATCCCCACTCGGGCTAGTCGCGCTAGCATTTAACGGGTGTTTAATACTTCGTAAACTTACGCACTCGCCAAGTGTACTTTTAGGGGGTGATATTACGTTAAGTTAGTTACCAAGTGCCCACGGTTAAGCATATACTTTTCATACTGTTTTAAAATACGAAATCTCGTGGCCTACATTACATTACTCTTACGATTTAAACTATAGCTCACCAACATTCGTGTTGACGTTTTTAAGCATGTTTTCTCAGGTGCTTAGAGGTTTGATGCTTCCGCTGTAGTAGTCTTGCTGTGTAGACTCTCGCTGCTTTTGTTAGAGATGTCTCTGCATGAAACATTTACCTTGCATTCATGATCTATGTTACTTTTAAACAATGAATTTGTAATGACCCTCGGGTCTCGTACTTATGTTAATTGCTTTCTATTCGTAGAAGCATACTATCATTTGTAAAACATTTGACGTCGGTAAAGACGTTACCTCTTTTGATGAATGCAAACTTATTTAAAACAGCATATAGTGTTTGACCTTGTAATGATCCTGTTGTTGATGATCCGTACACGTTAATTTGTACGGGGCATCACACAAGTGGTCGGCCGTGAGATTTTCAGCACCCTTCTTATCCCGGATCTCGATATCGAATTCTTGCAAAAGCAAGATCCATCTAAGCAGTCAAGGTTTGGCATCCGGTTTGGCGAAAAGGTACTTTAGAGCAGAATGGTCCTTAAAGACTATAGTCTTAGATAAGACTAAGTAGGACCGAAACTTATCAAATGAAAAGACCACCGCAAGGAGCTCCTTTTTAGTGGTAGTATAATTCAACTGTGCTCCCTGCAAGGTCTTGCTTGCATAATAGATGGGTCGAAAATGTTTCTCGACCCTTTGGCCCAAAACTGAGCCAACGGCAAAATCAGATGCATCGCACATAAGCTCGAACGGAAAGGACTAATTCGGAGCAATTATGATTGGTGCATTTATTGGTTTCTCCTTAAGAAGTTCGAACACCTTTTGGCACTCTTCGGAGAAGTTCCAAGGTGTGTCCTTTTCCAGGAGTTTGTTCATCGGGTTAGCGATTTTGGAAAAAATCCTTAATGAACCGCCGGTAAAAACCGGCGTGCCGAGAAAACTCTGAACACCCTTAACATCGGTGGGAGGTGGAAGGTGGAAGGTTCTTAATAGCCGTTACCTTTGCGGGATCCACCTCAATACCGTTCTTAGAAATCTTTTGCCCGAGAACTATGCCCCCTTGTACCATGAAATGGCACTTTTCCCAGTTGAGCACAAGCTTAGATTTCTCACACCTTACCAACATCCGCTCTAAATTATGAAGGCATGAATCGAAAGTGTCACCGAAGACCGAAAAGTCATCCATGAACACCTCCATGCAATCTTCTATCATATCAAGGAATATGGCCATCATGCACCTTTGAAAAGTGGTCGGAGCGTTACAAAGGCTAAAGGGCATGCGACGGTATGAGAATATGCCATACGGGCACGTGAAAGTGGTTTTCTCTTGGTCCTCGGGCGAGATAGGAATTTGAAAATAGCCCGAAAAACTATCAAGAAAACAATAAAAGCTGTTTCCCACCAACCTCTCTAGCATTTGATCCATGAAAGGTAAAGGGAAGTGGTCTTTGCGTGTGGCGTCATTCAACTTACGATAGTCAATACAAACACGCCACCCCGTGACAGTCCGAGTGGAAATTAACTCGTTTTTATCATTAGTGGTAACAGTCATACCACCTTTCTTAGGTACACAGTGTACCGGGCTAATCCACAGACTGTCAGAAATCGGGTAAATCAGACCTGCATCAAGGAGCTTAATGATCTCTTTCTTCACGACATCTTGCATGTGCGGGTTCAACCTCCTTTGACGTTGCACCACAGGTTTGGAGTTATCCTCTATTAGAATTTTGTGGGTGCAATAGGAGGGACTAATACCCTTGATGTCGTGAATTTTCCACCAATGGCCGATTTATGGGCCTTTAGCATGGTCACAAGTTCAGTTTTCTGACTTGTAGTAAGAGAAGAAGAAATAATTACCGGGAGCTTAGATTCCTCCTGCAAATAAGCGTATTCCAAATGATCTGGAAGTGGCTTCAATTCTAACTCGGGAGGTTCTTCAATTGAAGACTTGCTCCGGTAATCCACATCACGTTCGAGTTCCTTGAACTCCTCCTCAGTAGGCTCATAGCTGTTCTCCATCATGGCGGTTAAAATATCCACCTCCTCAACCTGCAACTCCTCATCAATTTCAACCAATGAGCATTCTCCTGAACCCTGTAACTCTGGGAATTCCTGTAAAAACTCAGACTGGTCATCCACAGTGTTAAGAAAATAACAAGTATCATCAGTGTAGGCAGGGTATTTTAGAGCATAGTCAATTGAGAATGTTGCACTCAAGTCATCTATCCTAAGGGTCAACCTTTTGCCTTAAACATCGATGACACACCTAGCAGTATTCAAAAATGGCCGACCCAAAATAAGTGGAATCCTTTTATCCACTTCCATATCCAAAACCACGAAATCAGCCGGGAAAACCAACGACCCGATCTTAACTAGCATATTCTCTATAATTCCACGAGGGAATTTAATAGAGCAGTCAGCTAGCTGAATAACCATACGCGTGGGTTTTAACTCCCTGGGGTCTAGCCGTAAAAAATAGAATAAGGCATTAAATTAATGCTAGCCCCCAAATCCGCCAACGCCATCACAAAGTGCAAATTACCAAGTAACCAAGAAATGGTGAAACTCCCAGGATCCTCAAGCTTCTCGGGAAGCTTGTTTGCAACTATCGCTGAGCATGTGGCATTCAACTTGACTGAAGACACGTTCTCCAGCTTCTTCCTGTTAGTTAGCAAATCCTTCAGAAACCTTGCAAACTTTGGCATACCTGCAATCATATCAATAAAAGGCATATTTATGTTAACTTTTTTAATCAAGTCCATGAATTTGGACTTTTCCGCCTCAAGCTTCTCTAATCTCTGCTTCCTCGGGAATGGGAGCGGTGGTTGATACTCTTTAAGTACCGGCTTCGCAATAACGGTTTTCGGTACCCTTACAACCTTCTCAATCACCTGTTCTGGCTCCTTTTCCCCCTCCAGTTCACTAACAACAACTGGTTCACTATCCTTAGCTAATGGTACCCTCAAATCGTACTCCTCGGCTTCCGCTATGAATCATATGCTAAACCACTTCGGGTGGTGATAGCATTAACGTGCCCATTCTTCAGGTTAGTATCTGTTTTGCTCGGTAATTCCCCCGGTTTCTTCTCATTACTCTGATTAGCAAGCTGACCAATTTATTTCTCTAAATTCTGAATAGCTGCTTGTTGATTTTGAAACATTTAATCATTCTTCTCATTGTTTTGGGTCACAGTAGTAACAAGCTGAGTTTGAGACATCACAAGCTTTTCAATCATAGCTTTAAGGTTGGACTTTTTCTCTTCGGCTTGGGGCTTCTGAAAAATACCCGGGAGCTTACGGTTGATATCCTCCACTAGATCCTGGCTGGAACCTCGAACCTTGATTACCTTGAGGATTATAGGGATTGTTGAAATTCCTATTAAACTGCGCACGTCCCTGAAACTAATTGTTGTTCTGTTGACTAATATAAGCGATCTCTTCTTTCTGGTTCATAGTCAAACCTGCATCACAATCTTTTCCTAAGTGTAATCCCCCGCAAAACTCACAACCAACCTTAATACCATGCATGTCCTTTTCCAACTTCTCCAAGTGTCAACCAAATTTGTCTAACTTAGCATTAATAGACCCATAATCATCATACACACCAGTGGTTTCAGTTCTCTTAACTGAAGCTGAACGGGATGACTCATGATCTTGATGCCATTCGTGAGTGTAGGCAGCTTGCTTTTCAATTATCTCTAACGCCTCTTCTTCTGTCTTATCCATTAAAGTACCACCTACTGCTTGATCAATACTCTGGCGAGTTGGTATGTCACAACCTTTGTAGAAAATCTGGACCTTTTGTAAATCATTCAACTCGTGTTGCGGACACGAGCGTAATATATTAGAATAATGGTCTCAAGCATCAAATAATGTCTCACTGCTCTTTTGTCTGAATTGTGAAATATCTGCTTGAAGTCTAGCAGCTCGAGACGCAGCCACGCAGGGAAAAACTTTGCTAAAAACTTATCTACCAAAACTTCCCAAGAGGTAATCGCTCCCTCTGGTTACTTATCTAACCATCTCTTAGCTTCTCCCTTAAGAGTCCAGGGAAAAAGCCTTGTCTTGATCGAAGTATCAGCAACCTCAGGCAGCTTGAATAAGTTGCAAACATCATTGAAAATACGAAGATGCTCGTTAGCATCCTCACTATCCTTGCCATGAAATTGGCAATCAGAAGAAATCAAACTCAGAATTGGCCCTGTGATTTGAAAAGGCTGAGTGATGTTTGGTTGAGTAATCGAATTGCCTTGGCCAGCTCGGGTGGCCTTCAACTTTTCTGCCATAGTCTGAGGACGAGGTGGTTGATCGGCCATCTCTTCAGTCTGGAAAATATCTAATGAAACGTAAGATTCTTCTGCTTCGTGGATTTCAAGTGGTGTATCGGGCACCACAGTCTCAGAACTACTTCCTAAATTAATTATATTATCACTCGAAGAAGCTGATGAATCCACTGTAGACTGTTTCTCTTGACTTAACGCTCTAAATAACTCTCTTTCTGCTTCGTCAATTGGTTGAAGAATAGGAGAATCTGAAGAACGCGTATGTGGCATGCACTACATGTTATCTGCGAAATCACAACTAACAACTGATTAAACGCACCGATTCAACTGAGAATAAATGAAAAGTAATAATAAACTATAATTAAAACTAAACTAAGAACAATTAGATAACAATCTTAATTTTCGACACAACTGTCCCCGGCAGCGGAGCCAAAAACTTGATGTGTAAATTCGTGTCTATAATTTATCTTGGAAAATGCTGGTTTAAAGATTACTACACACTAACGGGCAATGTACCCGATCGTGCAATAGTATAAAGTTGATAATTCTGAAATCGTTCCAAGGACAGTTAAAAACGTGAGAATTAAGATTGCAACTAATAAAAATAAACTAAGTTAATCTATGAAAATTGAAAGTACGAGATAATTTGTTTTGTGGTTATTTAACGATTAGCTAAATCAAGGATAGATTAAAAGTAAAAGACAATATTTTTGTGTTTTTAAGTTTATAAAAAATAATTGCAGACTCAACGAAAAGTAAAGATATTTGAATTCAATAGATAAAAGAATGTTCGCCTAGATCTCCTATTTGCAGTGTCGGATGATTTGTTATTAAGCTCTAGTTCTATTTATCAATACATGCAACTACATAGTCGGTTTACCCAGAGTTCTCTTTTAGCAAACACGTCAAACTAGGATTTATTGGCTTAGGGTTCCCTTTCACCAAAGACCTCTTTCGTTTATAACTTAGTAATTAGCTAATTTTAAGATTAATATTCAATTGGTTATGCGTTCGTTCCACACAATTCACCCCTATTTTGTTCAATCTATGTTACCCGGTTTACCCCCTTGGTCCAGTAAGCACCCAATGGGTTAAGACAAATCAATTGGAAATTAGTTTACTAAACTGAAACAGGGTTCCCTTTGTTCAAACAAGATCACTAATCAAGCCTAGTAACAATAATCAAATCCCATAAGAATGGTTCTTAATCAAAACTCATAATTATCATGTACTAATCAAATTAAACATTAAAGTATCATCCAAACACATACGAATATTCAATCTAGACAAACACTCATGTACTAATCAAATTAAACATTAAAGTATCATCCAAACACATACGAATATTCAATCTAGACAAACACTAAAGTGTTTAGCCAACAATCATGGCTAAAACCAAAATCACAAATAAATAATTAAGAGTATTCATTATGATGATAAGAATTAAACCTAATGAAAATTTTGTTCTTGAATGATGAACGGATCGAGACGCGTTTTCGGAATGATTGAGTTGATCGAATGATATTGGGGTTCCCCAAAAATCACCAAAATTCGCCCAAAAGCTGCTGGAATTCGTCTGGATGGAAGAATGAATAATTAGGGTATTTTTCGGGCCTTAAAATACCTGTCAATTTCGTCTGAACCGACCAACTGCCGCGCCGCGGCCCATATCGTCGCGCCGCGACATAAAGCTTGCACTGGGACATTCTTGAATCCTTTCCTGATATTGAAAATAAGCAAACGCCGCGCCGCGGCCCCATTTGTCGCGCCGCGATCCATAACTAATTCTGAACCCTTCTTTAACCCCCAATCTGATATCGAATCCTTCTGCTCTCCGCGTCGCGGCCATAAACGTGAACTGATATCTCGTTTTTCTTTGCACTTTTTCAACACAAATACTAACTTAAAACCAAAATACCCAATATGTACGTAACATTTCCAACCCCGGAGCACCAATAATAATAATCAAATAACAACATGCCTCAAAAACTCCACAAAACGCCACTCTTCAACAATAAACTCTTCAAACTCGGACGTTCTCAATATCATCAATATAACCACCAAATAGTATCCGAACGGACTAAAATGTGATCGATATCGCTAAGGAAAACGTGTATAAAATATGCGATATCAGTATCTTTTGACATTCATAGATGTATCGCTTAAGTAACGCATTTAATGTTTCCTTGTTGCCTTACTTGATGTCATGGCATTCGATATGCGTCTTTTTCTGTGGTAAAAGGTTTTGAAACTGCAATAAAAATTTATCGCGAAGATTGATAAAGCCAATAATACTGCGGGCTTGCAATTATTGAACCACTCCCTTGCTGATCTTGCAGAACCATTGGAAATACCCGGCATGCTACCGGTTCATCCCAATTATAGGTGCTTACAACTCCCTCAAAACGTTGAAAAAAATCCAAAGGGTCGGTTAATCCTGAGTAAACTCCTAACGTTGCCGGCACAATGGGTGGTGTAACAATCTGATAATCAGAGATATGCTGGACACACTTGTCTGCAGCAGTAATAATCTCAGTCGCCTTTTTTATGCGGATATCAGTATTTTTCGTGCAAAATTTAGCTATCATATCTTGCAAAAAATTCGGTTGATCAAACTTTTATTGCATTGATTTAGGCGCAATTTAAGACCCAAATATTTATTGTACATAATGTATTTATGGTGTACGATGCGTGTATGAAGTTTACGTGTTGCTTGCTCGGACGCCGAAAGAAACTGGACGTTGGCTGAAGTGACAAGGTGTGTACGTATCCTTTTAACCCCAAATAAAGTTTGTGTTGATGTTCTAAAGCCTTACCATTAGAAAGGAAATCTTATCACGTTTCCAACGATATTTGATTCATCAAAAACGGAGCTACGGTCAAAAAGTTATGGCCAAAACAAGAAACTGAAAACTGACCTGAAGGTTGGAGCGGCGCTCCACCTTTCGTCGCGGCGCGCCGAACCCGTCTGATGCAATTTTCAGCCTTTTTAAAAGGTGTAAATGAAGGCTACTTTGGTCTTTTCACTTGAGGTCGGTTTGGGGTCATCAAAACTGATCCTTTGATCAGTTTGGATCACATTTTCACTCATCAAACACTCCCAACCTTATCTAGTGAGAGAGTAAGAGTTTTAGAGAGAGAGGTGGATTTAGAGAAGAAGGAGGCGGATTCTCATCAAAGCCCGAGTTCTAAAGTTGTTCCTCTCGTTCTTGGCTACGCGGTGATAGTATTGGTAAGCTCAAACTCCGAATTTCATCTATTTGATTTGATATTCAAGTTAGGGTTTGAGTTAGTTTGATGAAAAACCCTTTTAGATGAGGAAATGGGTTTAGTGATGCTAGTAATTGGGTTTATTGTTAATTGTTGGTGGATTTTGGGTTGGTGAACTAATTGGCCATGTTTAGGACTTGAAATTGAGTTTAATCACTTAAGTTAGTGATTATGGAAGTATTGAAACCCATTTAAGGTTATTTGGTTGACTAATTGTGACTTTGGGTCAAATTAGGGTTTGGTGGTGATTATGACCCATTTATGTAACATCCCGCCTTTTTCCGGTTACTTTCCGTTTAACTATTTTAAAGTCCGTTATATATTTATAACATCTTTCGTTAATACGCGTTTTAAATTATCTCGATTAGGTAATTCACGCACCCGATTCAAACTTGAGGGACTAAAATTGACACGGGGCAAACTAGTTGACTAGGTCAACTAGTCCACCCCAATCACCACCATTCAACCATCTCCATCTCTCTCTCTTTCTCTCTAGCAAGAACACACACAATTACCAAATTCATTCAATCATCATCTAAATTCGATCTAGGAGGCTTACAACAAAATAAATTACATATTCGTGATCCTCTCTTCATCCTCTTCATTTTGGTACCAACTTCATCTCGTTTGGGTAACATTTCTAAAACTCTAGATTTCTCTAAATTCGTGTTTTTGACTTGAAATGGTGTTAGTTAGTGTCTATGGCTCATTGTGATGTCGTGTATGTAATTTGTAGGCTCGATCTTGTTATTTGGTGTAACTAGCATGAACACTTGAAATGGGTTAGTTTAACCTTTGATTTTGAATGATAAAATGTGTTTAGATGTTAATGGTTGTGTGTTCAAAGTGTTAGTTACTTCATTAACTTCGTTTTGGTGTGTTGATTGACATGAAAACCTTACATTAACATGATTATTGGTTTTGAGATTTTGGTTAGGGTTTGATAAACTTTATATGAACTTTTGATGTATCAAATGCTATGAAATATTGTTGATAAGTGTTTTGTTGCAACGTGTGTTTGATTACCTTCGAAACGGCATATCATACATGTAAATTGGTTACCCGAATCATGAAATGCGTTTTTAGAACTTGAACCTTTGATTATGAACGTTTAATGTGGTTTTGGGTTGTTGTAGGTGTTAAATTACTTGTTGAAATGTGTTTAGTTGTCTTCCTCGTCAAATTACCATCCCAACGGTATAAAATACTTGACTTGATTGTTTGCGGATCATAAATTGTGTTTATTTGGTTTTTGGTTCGTGTACTTAGAAACTTACTGCATCAGACTGGAATACCAACCTGGACGCCGTCCAGATCCTTGGACGCCGTCCCATATTTCAAAGCTGGACGCCATCCAAATATTTGGACGCCATCCCAGCCTTCAAAGCTGGACGCCGTCCAGAAAATCTGGACGCCGTCCAGATACACTGGCAGGCCTCTGTCTTCGTTGGTCATTTTATGAAAAATGTTTGCTATGCTATGGACCTCCGATTCACATGTAACTTGTTCTAACATGCTCATATATGATTAAAAACCTCAGAAAAATAGTTCGGGACCCGACCCGAACGTGTTGACTTTTTATTGACTTTGACCCGACCTAAGTTGACTTTTAATCAAACTTAACCAAATGTTTGTGAAATCGTTCTAACATGCTTTTATACTTGTACCTTGCATGAAACATGACAATTTGATTCACATGCTATTATGATCGAGTCTTAACGAGCCATAGGACTAATTGAACATCTTTGACCTATCGTGTGTACCGTTATTGATACAACCTATTGTTTAGGTCAAGACTAGCATTGTTCTTTGCACACGTTTACTTGTTGAAGTACTTTACTACTCGTGCACTCAAGGTGAGATCATAGTCCCACTTTTACTCTTTTTGAACTTATATTTGGGATGAGAAAACATAAACATTTCTTTTACTAAGTGAACACAAGTACAGGAAAACAAACATTCTACATACGAGTTTAGAACGAAATCCTCAATTCAATTATCATTAGTTACACTTGCAGGGTATAAGTGTAGGCGTGAACTTATGTTGTATGGCCATATGGGTTTGACAAACCCTCATCTCGGACGGTTCGCTACCGTCCACAGATGAAATATATTTTCGAGAAACAGTGTTGTTCTAGCACTATGAATGGGGTATCAACGGACGGAATGTTAAGCCTTGATAATTGGGTGCTCGTGAATATTAACTTTTAGAATGTATTACTATTTTATCTTTGATGTAAATCTTGTGGTTCGACTTACTTTTACTCACTTACTTACTTAAACCTATGATTTCACCAACGTTTTCGTTGACAGATTTCTATGTTTTTCTCAGGTCCCTGAACGTTTTGTGATACATGCTTCCGCTCATTATTTTGATACTTGCATTGGATGTCGAGTATATATGAATACATGGAGCGTCTTTTGACTACTTTTAAATTATGTCGCATAAGTTTCATTTGTACTTATAACTTTGTAACGTAACTTGTGGTGGAACTATTCTCGTAAACTTTAAACAATCTTTACATTTGAAATGAATGCGACATATCTTTTGGTCAAACGTTGTTTTAAAGACTTATGACCACGTAACGGGACCTAAGTAGACGGCGCCGTCAATGATGATTTTGTCGGGTCGCTACAGATGATATCAGAGCGTTGGTTGTAGGGATTTAGAGTTCATTGGTGTCAACCTCGAGTCATAGGGTACATTGGTGAGTCTAGACTACAAACGGCATATAGACTTGAAGTAGGAATTACTTGACTACTTGTGCATTTATACTCGAACGCTTCTACTCATATCTACTCTTAGTTCATCTTAATCTCACGTTGTTTAATTTGATTGACACGCCACCTTGACTATATGAAATGATGTCGAATGCACATATGAATCAGGGTAATATAATTTCCGGGATTATATTACGGTGACTCATATGAACGTTCCGACATTGTGGCATAAAGAATTTAAGGCGAGTCAAGGAAAATTTTCTCTCTATCATTATTCCATATCACGGTTAGTATTATTTAGAATACTAACCAACGGTATTCTTTTGTTTTGAAGGAACAATGCCTCTTCGCCGTGCGCCATGCCGTGAAACTCTCGAACAAGCTCTACAACGCATGATAGCCACCGCCGTAGATGCGGCCATGGCCGGTCACTCATCCAACAACAATAATAATAACAACCACAACAACAACAACAACAACAACAACAACAACAATGGAGCCGGTAACTCAAACGAGGGATGCTCCTATAAAGCTTTCATGGGGTGCAAACCTCACACTTTCGATGGAACCGGGGGACCGGTTGCTCTCACTTGATGGTTTGAGCAAACGGAAGCCGTTTTTAGCATAAGCGGTTGTCGGGATCAAGACAAGGTCAAGTACTCCACTCACACTTTCTCCGGCGTCACTCTCACTTGGTGGAACACCTATGTACAATCGGTGGGTACCGATGAAGCCCACGCTCTCTCTTGGTCCGATTTGAAAGGAAAGATGATCAACGAATACTTTCCGCGCGAGGAAACCCGAAAGCTCGAACAACAGCTAAGAACTCTAAAAGCGGTCGGAAACGATCTCAAGGCCTATAATCAACAATTTTCTGAACTAGCCTTGATGTGCCCAAACCTTGTGAACCCTGAGTCTTTAAGGGTTGAACTTTACATGGATGGTCTTCCAAAGAGCATCAAACACGGAGTAATGTCATCCAAACCCCCTAATCATCAAGAAGCTTTGAACATGGCCCGTAAATTGATAGAGACGGTGGACGAAATCGTAGTACCGGCACCTAAAGCCGAGGACAAGTCGGGTAACAACAAAAGAAAATGGGAAGCCACTCTATCAAGCAACTACAACAACAATACCTTCACCAAAAAGCCTTTCAACAACGACGGCAAGAAAGGTTATGCCGGAACTCAACCTTTTTGCAACAAATGTCACAAGCACCACTCGGGTGAATGCGGCAAGCTAATTTGCCACCGGTGCCAAGGAGTTGGTCATAAGTCCAACAATTGCACAAGCGCCGCCCCCATCGCTCGAAAGGGGCCCAATCCTCCAAAAACGATCACTTGTTACGAATGTGGCCAAACGGGCCATTATAGAAATGCATGCCCGAAGAGGAAAGATAACCCCAATACGCGCGGCCGAGCTTTCAACATCAACACCGAGGAAGCCCGAGATGATAATGAATTGGTCACGGGTACGTTTCTTCTCAACAACACTTATGTTACTTGTTTATTCGATTCGGGTGCCGATAAGAGTTTTGTATCCAAGACTTTGACTCATTCTTTTAATACTCCACCACGTCCACTAGATACCACTTATACCATTGAAGTGGCCAACGGAAAACTATTGAGTGCCGACACATATTACCGGGGGTGTACGTTAAACATTCTGGGTAATGAGTTTGAAATCGACTTGATACCCATGGAACTAGGTAGCTTCGATGTAATAATCGGTATGAATTGGCTAGCCAAAACGAAATCTCACATCCTTTGTGATCTTAACGCAATCCGAATCCCTATCGAGAATGGTGAACCTTTGATCGTCTATGGCGATAAGAGTTGCACCGGACTCAACCTTGTTTCGTGTATTAAAGTTAGAAAACTACTCCGTAAGGGTTGTTTTGCGATCCTTGCTCACATTAAGAAAGTCGAGTCCGATGAGAAGCACATCGATGATGTGCCAATTGTTAGTGACTATTCCGATGTATTTTCCGATGAATTGTCGGGTCTTCCACCTCATCGACCGGTTGAATTCCAAATCGATCTTATTCCGGGAGCCGCACCCGTAGCACGTGCACCATATAGACTCGCTCCATCCGAAATGCAAGAATTACAAAGTCAAATCCAAGAACTACTTGATCGTGGTTTTATCCAACCTAGCCATTCACCTTGGGGCGCTCCGATTTTGTTTGTTAAAAAGAAAGACGGATCCCTACGAATGTGCATTGACTATCGTGAACTAAACAAATTGACGGTTAAGAACCGATATCCTCTTCCTCGCATCGATGACCTCTTTGATCAATTACAAAGGTCTTGTGTATATTCAAAAATCGATCTCCGCTCGGGTTATCATCAATTAAGGGTTAAGGGGGAAGATGTCTCCAAAACCGCTTTCCGAACTCGTTATGGTAGTTATGAATTTCTTGTAATGCCATTTGGTCTCACTAACGCACCGGCGGTGTTCATGGATCTTATGAACCGCGTGTGCAAACCGTATCTTGACAAATTCGTTATCGTGTTCATCGATGATATTTTAGTCTATTCGAAAAGCGAAGAAGAACACGAGGAACATCTCCGACTTGTGCTTGAACTCTTGAGACAAGAACGACTTTATGCCAAATTCTCCAAGTGTGAATTTTGGTTGAAGGAAGTTCAATTTCTTGGTCATGTTGTAAGTGATCAAGGTATTAAAGTCAATCTCACGAAAATTGAAGCCATTAGTAAATGGGAGACTCCTACTACTCCTACTCACATTCGTCAATTCTTGGGTCTCGCCGGGTACTATCGTAGATTCATCGAAAACTTCTCTTTGGTTGCACGTCCTCTAACCGCATTAACTCACAAGGGAAAGAAATTCATTTGGGCGACCGAGCAAGAATCCGCGTTTCAAATCTTGAAGACAAAGCTAACCACCACTCCTATCTTGTCACTTCCCGAAGGCAATGATGATTTTGTTGTATATTGCGATGCCTCGAAACATGGTTTTGGGTGTGTATTGATGCAACGGAAGAAAGTCATTGCTTATGCCTCTCGACAACTAAAAATTCATGAACGGAATTACACGACTCATGATCTCGAACTTGGAGCCGTTGTCTTTGCACTTAAAATGTGGAGACACTATCTTTATGGAACCAAGAGTACTATCTTCACCGATCACAAAAGCCTTCAACACATCTTCGATCAAAAGCAACTAAACATGAGACAACGAAGGTGGATTGAAACCTTAAACGATTACAATTGTGAGCTTCGTTACCATCCCGGGAAGGCAAATGTAGTAGCCGATGCCTTAAGTCGAAAAGAAAGAGTGGTGCCTCTTCGTGTCCGAGCCTTAAACATCACCATCCACACAAACCTTAATAGCCAAATTCGGGTAGCCCAAGATGAGGCTCTCAAGGACGAAAACATCTCTCTCGAACACTTGAACGTCCTCACCTCTCGATTCGAAGTTAAAGAAACCGGACTCCGATATTTCGCCGGAAGAATTTGGGTACCTAGTTATGGGGACTTGCGAAGCCTTATTTTAGACGAAGCCCATAAGTCAAGGTATTCGATTCACCCCGGTGCCAATAAGATGTACCACGACCTCAAAGAACAATATTGGTGGCCGAACATTAAAAGGGACGTCGCTACTTATGTTGGAGAGTGCCTAACTTGCTCCAAAGTCAAAGCCGAACATCAAAGACCATCCGGACTACTTCAACAACCCGAAATCCCGCAATGAAAATGGGAAAGGATAACGATGGATTTTATCACCAAACTACCAAAGACGGTTGGCGGTTATGATACTATTTGGGTCATTGTTGACCGACTCACCAAATCCGCGCACTTCCTAGCCATGAAGGAAACCGACAACATGGAGAAACTCGCACAACTCTACATCAAAGAAATCGTAGCCCGACACGGTGTACCCTTATCGATTATCTCCGACCGAGATGGCCGTTTTGTTTCTAGATTTTGGCGTACTTTGCAAGAAGCATTGGGAACGCGTTTAGACATGAGCACCGCATATCATCCACAAACCGACGGACAAAGCGAACGCACAATTCAAACCTTGGAAGACATGCTACGAGCTTGCGTGGTTGATTTCGGAAAAGCTTGGGACAAGCACTTACCTCTCGCCGAGTTCTCTTACAATAATAGTTATCACGCGAGTATTAAAGCCGCACCTTTTGAAGCGCTATATGGCCGAAAATGTCGTTCACCTCTTTGTTGGGCCGAGGTAGGCGACGTGCAAATCACCGGACCCGAACTCATTCACGAAACCACCGAGAAAATTGTTCAAATCCGAGATAGGCTTAGGACGGCCCGAAGTCGTCAAAAGAGCTATACCGACAAACGACGCAACGATCTTGAATTTCAAGTCGGTGATCGAGTAATGTTAAAAGTCACACCTTGGAAAGGTGTAATCCGCTTTGGGAAACGCGAGAAGCTAAATCCGCGGTATATTGGTCCTTTTGAAATCTTGGAGCGTGTTGGAACCGTTGCTTATCGTTTAGATCTTCCGCCTCAACTGAGTTCCGTTCATCCTACTTTCCATATATCTAACTTGAAAAAGTGTTTAGCCGAACCCGAACTCGTCATCCCTCTCGAGGAGCTTACTATCGATGACAAACTTCATTTTGTGGAGGAACCGGTTGAAATTGTGGACACCTCCGTCAAAATGTTAAAACAAAGCCGAATTCCAATTGTCAAGGTCCGTTGGAATGCCAAAAGGGGACCCGAGTTTACTTGGAAAAGACAAGATCAAATGCAAAGGAAGTATCCTCATCTATTCGTAAATTCGGAAACGCAAGATCTCGAGGAAGGAACAACGACTACTACGCCTACTTAAATTTCGGGACGAAATTTCTTTTAAGGAGTAGGTAATGTAACATCCCGCCTTTTTCCGGTTACTTTCTGTTTAACTATTTTAAAGTCCGTTATATATTTATAACATCTTTCGTTAATACGCGTTTTAAATTATCTCGTTTTAAAAATAGTTCGGGACCCGACCCGAACGTGTTGACTTTTTATTGACTTTGACCCGACCTAAGTTGACTTTTAATCAAACTTAACCAAATGTTTGTGAAATCGTTCTAACATGCTTTTATACTTGTACCTTGCATGAAACATGACAATTTGATTCACATGCTATTATGATCGAGTCTTAACGAGCCATAGGACTAATTGAACATCTTTGACCTATCGTGTGTACCGTTATTGATACAACCTATTGTTTAGGTCAAGACTAGCATTGTTCTTTGCACACGTTTACTTGTTGAAGTACTTTACTACTCATGCACTCAAGGTGAGATCATAGTCCCACTTTTACTCTTTTTGAACTTATATTTGGGATGAGAAAACATAAACATTTCTTTTACTAAGTGAACACAAGTACAGGAAAACAAACATTCTACATACGAGTTTAGAACGAAATCCTCAATTCAATTATCATTAGTTACACTTGCAGGGTGTAAGTGTAGGCGTGAACTTATGTTGTATGGCCATATGGGTTTGACAAACCCTCATCTCGGACGGTTCGCTACCGTCCACAGATGAAATATATTTTCGAGAAACAGTGTTGTTCTAGCACTATGAATGGGGTATCAACGGACGGAATGTTAAGCCTTGATAATTGGGTGCTCGTGAATATTAACTTTTAGAATGTATTACTATTTTATCTTTGATGTAAATCTTGTGGTTCGACTTACTTTTACTCACTTACTTACTTAAACCTATGATTTCACCAACGTTTTCGTTGACAGATTTCTATGTTTTTCTCAGGTCCCTGAAAGTTTTGTGATACATGCTTCCGCTTATTATTTTGATACTTGCATTGGATGTCGAGTATATATGCATACATGGAGCGTCTTTTGACTACTTTTAAATTATGTCGCATAAGTTTCATTTGTACTTATAACTTTGTAACGTAACTTGTGGTGGAACTATTCTCGTAAACTTTAAACAATCTTTACATTTGAAATGAATGCGACATATCTTTTGGTCAAACGTTGTTTTAAAGACTTATGACCACGTAACGGGACCTAAGTAGACGGCGCCGTCAATGACGATTTTGTCGGGTCGCTACAATTTGGCGATTTAATGAGGTTTATAAACTTAAAATGGATTAAGTTGAAGTATTAAACCGAGTTAAATGTGTTTTGGTGTTAAAACTTGTAAATGGTGAGATTTTGACTTAATGGGTCAAAACTAGGGTTTTAGTGTCAAAAAGGGTATGACGCGTGTTTAACACTTGAGTTCGGGTTTAATTGGCGTATTAGGACCATTCTCACTTGTGTTAGTGATTACTGGTTAGTTTTGGGCACGGTTTGTGCTTGGAAGTGCATTTGGGTCGAAATTGCACTAAGTGACGAATTGGGTTGATTTGTAAATCCACTCTTAGTGTATTGTTGTAATTGTGATAATGGAATAGGTACTTTCCATTGGCGAGTTGCGGATTACTTGGAAGCATTCTTCAAGACTTCAAGGTGAGTGATAATATCCTTTGTGCATATGTATGTGTAGGATGGGTACGGGTCGGGTGAAGTGATTCTCGGCTATAGAGCTCACTTCACATATAGATGGATTTGATGGACTTTTGTATGAGTCCAATTGGCACGGTTGTGCGTTTTGGTTGACCATCTTTGGCGAAGTACGCGTTCGCGTGTACATTATCACACGTGGTTGTGATGTGGTTGATATAACCCCAATGGCGAAGGATATAATATTGAGAAGTGAATCGCGTGTGTATTCGGATTCACGATGACGCGTGTGGTTTCGGTCATCTTATTGTATTGTGGAAATGAATCTCGTGTAGTTCGGATTCATGGTGACTCGTGTAGTTCGGTCATCTTATTGAGGTAGTAATCCCGTGTGGTTTCGGATTACTAAGGCTCGTGTAGTTCGGCCAACCTCGATGTTGTGAAGATAGTAATCTCGTGTGGTTTCGGATTACTAAGGCTCGTGTAGTTCGGCCAATCTTCATTGTGGTATTTGGTTCTCGGTATTTGGTTAAGGTGTTAACCTTGTTCGTTTATATTGTTATATATTAATGTATTGTTGTGTTGTAGCTAACCCTCCGGGTGTAGCTATTTGGCGTTGTTCACATCGTCGTTGCTGAACTTATATTGTTGTTGTATCTTTAGCTCGTTGCTTAGAGATCGTACGGTATTTTTAGTGTAGTGCCTTATATGGATGCCTCGGTATGCGGTATTTGTTATTTTGTGGCGTGTCCATTTTATACATATATATGTATGTAGTATATTATCATTCACTAAGCGTTAGCTTACCCTCTCGTTGTTGACTCTTTTTATAGATTGCATGCGGATGGTGGCTCGGGTAAGCGCGAGGATTAGAGGACTTGCATAGTTTGCGAAGAAGGCTTGCTTTTGGATTTATTAGGATTGGGTAGCGTATCCCCAATCGCCATGCTCGGCTTTGTTTTGTATTAAAAGTCTTATGGTCGAAAATTGTATTTTGATACTTAAAGGGTAATTTGGGTCGATGTGGGCCCCGCTTCGTAAACATAATTTTATTAATAGAACGTGCTAGTTTTTATATATGGAACATGGGGTTAAAAGCGTTACGCCTAAATATGTAGGGAACTAGTCAAACATTTTCGCGTTTAAAGACTTTCCGGACAGACAGGTTTGGCGCGCCGCGCACCCCTGGTAGAGCGCCGCGCCAGGTGGCAGTTCAGCAAATTTTTATTTTTTTTATTTTGTATTTTCTCGTGGTTTGTTCGCGGGTTGGTTTGGGTTGTTACACGCAATGCTTTTAAAAGCATCCGCTAAGAAATTTTGAGCATTTTCTCTGCGCGTAGCATAAGAAGTTTCACCCTCATCCCCATGGAGAGGAAAGGGTGTTGGTGGCCGCCTGCGCTTAACATGCGGAATTTTTACAAGCTCTTTAGCAATATCTGAATCATCAGAAAATGCACTTTCTTCTCTTGGCACTTTCGCAGTCTTTGAATTATAAACAGAGTTTAAAACAACACGTTCCTCTGCATCATCGCTATCACTATCGCAATGTTCAACAACTAAGCGATCAACCTGTGATCCGGAATCATTCAACGGCCATAAGTAAGTACGCGGTATGCGAGGTTCGCGACCATCTTTTCTAGCTTGTTCAATAGCAGTGCCAAGGACTTTGTCTGCTTTCAAGCTTGTTTTTCCAGCCAAAATTCTTAATCGCTTGCCATCGGCAATAGTTTCATCACGGTTTTGTTGCAAAATTCTTCGCGCAACCATTTTATCAGCAGCAACCTTTTGTTGCAGATCAATGTTAGCGGCATTGACATTAGACGCTTTAGCGAGCGGTTCTTCAACTGAACTACTTCTAGTTGCATTAGCATTTGCCTGCAATTTAACCGACAAGGCATTTTGCGAATCGTTAGCCAGCGCATCAGTATTTACAGAGCTGTTTGCTTGCTTCGCATTGGCTGCCATATCCGACGATCAAATCGACTGATACGCTTTAACGACTCCCTGTAAATCATCATAACAATACACGATTAAAATTAAACAATCAAATTTGATTGTTTGATAATAGAAAACAAAAAATTCCGAGTTTAATTTTGAACGTGTCACACGGATGGCGCCAATTGATCAATCCTATATTAAGAAGTTACTTAATTAAGGATTGAGTGCAATGATAAAGATGGAGAATGAGATGTTTGATGATTATTTTGGGCCCTGATGATCGTCTTTCACTTTTCAATCAAGTGATCAACCACCCCGACCCGGTCTTGATTGTTAATTGGCATGATTCACCTTAACTCGATGTAAATCTTCCTTGGGCAAAGTCACAAGTGAAAATTACAAAGGTCTGGGCAAATGACAGAGAATCAACAACCTATAAATGATAGGCCAAGCTCTCTATTTATAGTATTCAAAATATTCGCGGTATGCGGATTGTCTAACTATCTGCGGTGACTTAACGAAGTGACCCGCAGTCTTTTATTAACGCGTCATATTCCGCAGACATAACTTTTAGCAGATATGTCAAGTCTTTTGATCAGGGGCGGAGACAAGGGGGACTGAGGGGTGCTCAGCCTCCTCCAAGGCCCAATCGAGACTCAAGTTTCATTTGAATTATTATGCACAAATAATGGTAAACATCCCTAAAGTCTCAAATATCAAATATAAGGTTATGGCTTGTTAATGTAGCTTCTTTTTATTTTTTTTGTAATTATCGGATAATGACTAAGCCACCCTCATTTGTAAATTCTGGCTTCGCCTCTGCTTTTGAATATACTCCGCGCAATTTCTGTTTTTAGCCTTTAGCAAATAAAATATACATATACAATACTATGTATATGATCACTGTGTACCTTTTCCTACCCCATCGTATTATCGTATTATGATCACAGTAATGTTGATGATAACTCTCAAAGGTATCTGTATTAAAAAAAAACTTCTCCAACCAAAATAAAATACCGTATCATGTATGTATTTGAGGTTTTGGGTGTGTTTGGACGAAAGTAACTGGAGCTTGAGCTTATTGCTGGAGCTGGGGCTTATTATCAGGAGCTGGAGCTTATTATTTTTTTCTAATGTTTGGTAAACTACCTGGAGCTTATTTTTCAATTCATAAGCTCTACTTTTTTTCATAAGCTACTACAAGTAGCTTATTTTTTCAGAGCTTATGATTTTCATAAGCTCTATTTTATTTTGTCTACCAAACGAAGCTTATGACTTGGAGCTTATTAAAATCATAAGCTCAAGCTCCCATAAGCTCCAATAAGCTACTCGCTAAACACACCCTTTTAACTTTTATGAGAGTAAAGCTAATTATTATCAAGTTTGTTCAATATACTCCGTATTATAATTAGGAAAATGACATATTTGCCACTATTCAAAAGTATCTTTGCCATTGTGGTCCTCATAATTGCTTTAGTGGATTTTAATCTCTTTAACTGAATAATTAAAAGAATTCTCTGTATCATCACAAGTGGCCATTTAACAATCATCATCAACATACACACATAAACAAACACCACATTTGATAATTGCAAAGCTCTTTAACAACCATCTTATGCATCATACATACTCATACTCCACCATCATCCATCCATATTTACATTCATTCACTTTCCTCAAAACATAAAATAAATAAAGCAAACTAAAGGTAAAAAACATGTCCTACACTTAATTAACACACTAGAAGCCAACATGATGCTCGCACCATCAACATATTCTTATTCACCACATCATCACTAAAGCACAAAATGAAACATTTTTCATCAATGGTGTTTGTTGGCAACATTGCATTGCTGCCTGATCTCACCTTCAGTACCAGTGAGTGGATTGTTCTCAGTTAAAATAGTGATAGCTCTTCCAAAATGTTTAAAGAAATAATCTTGGCTCTTTGCCATTTTCTTCACATATGGTTTGGTTCTCTTGTCATTTGCCAATTGATGATCTACAATCAACAAACCTTTGTTGTCCAATATGTTTCTGTAATAGTTGTTGTCGAGTTTCATAGGGGTACCACGGTCATTTCTCACATACTGTACAGCCTTTGGGTCCGGGATTGCGTCTGGGCATTTGTGAAGCATGTGCTCAACATGTCCCGGGTCAAGAGCGGGGTCCACCTCCGGATATAGACGGTGCACCAACTTAACACAATGTGTTCTGCCCACACTGTGAGAACCTATTTCAAGAAAACCAATAAACCAATGTTATACAATTCATGAAACAACAACAATAAGTGGCTAATCCTGTATAATTTTAATACATTATGCACAATCAATCATCAGTTCTATTACAAATACGCTGGTTATTGACAACACTAACCGATCAGGGAAACTGAACATATCCTATTGATAACTTTTTATTAGTATTATATGTTTTGTTTATATGTAATGTAATGAAAAGTTTAATTTAATGTTTTTAACGAACCGTTTTTTATGTAATGAACATTGACTTCTAAATTAACGGGACCGTTTTTTATGTAATGAACATTGGCTTTTAAATTAACGGGACGACCTTGAAACTAAGATAAATTTTCAATGATCCAACACAATAACAAGCTTTTCTCTTTTTTTTACCTAGTAAAGCAACAACTCCAGGGGTGTCAATGCCCATGTTTTTGAATCTTTCAAGAACAACAGTCATGCTCTCATTGTGATCAGGGAGGTATTGCTCCAATATATCAGCTCTGCTCTTCCTACCATCCCTCCTCCCTGTTTTTAGAGGTATGTAGGGCCCACCTAGCTGCAATTTATTCAAATCATGATAACAAATTAGATCTAAGGAACATATCTTTGAGCAAATTGCTACAAACACTGTGAAGATTGAAAGAACCCATATCAATATTTCTTGTAATGATTGATCAATTATTATAATTAAATAAGCATGTTGACTTATAACACTTAATTGTTCACATAATAGTACCCGCCCTTGTGGCCTAGTGGTACACCCAACACCTTGTGTGTTGAATGGAGTGGGAGGTCTTAAGTTCGAGTCCTTCCTTAAAACATTTCAGGGTATTCACCCGATTTATAAAGTAATCGGGGGA
Source organism: Rutidosis leptorrhynchoides (assembly GCF_046630445.1). Taxonomy (NCBI): domain Eukaryota; kingdom Viridiplantae; phylum Streptophyta; class Magnoliopsida; order Asterales; family Asteraceae; genus Rutidosis; species Rutidosis leptorrhynchoides. Next base: position 273,481,510 of record NC_092338.1, on the reverse strand, counting down.
GGTTTTACCCACCGGTATTCCAGGATTTTGGCTCGTTCAGTCTGCCCCTCAGGATGGTTTAAGGATCGAGTCCTACGAGTTTATGAATCAATCAAATTTTCTCGGTTCGGGTTTCCGCTCGAAAATGTGTGTGTAGAAAATGATTGGGTAGATGAGTTATTCTCCCGTCATGGATTCGAACTACGTGACTTAAAAAAATGTTCACATAACATATCCAAAAACATAGTATTGCTTGTGTAATTTTGTTTCATTGTTAGGATGTGACTTATTAGACAAATAGATATTCTGTGTCAATTAGATCGTAGACTATTATATTCATGCAGATTGTGAGTCTAAATCACTTGTATTGAGTTGATCTTCTGATTGTATAAATTTGAAATTATGGTTTTAGCCAAACAAAAAAAATATATACCCAAAACATAGTAAATATCTTACTCCATAATTTACATTTTACACCTTCTAGTTCTACGACACATACTTGATAGAACTTTCAAAATAAAGATGACCGAGTTTTCTAGCAACAATGATGACATACAGTACAAGTAATTAACATATGAAATTCTTAAAAAGTCCACATCAAGATTACTTGGATGGGATGACTAACGAAGGTACAACTGTTTAATGCACATAAGATATATTCAACATTTTTATTGTAAAGTACAACTACTTAATCATGTTGATGTAAGCCCACGTCAATAATTCATGGTCTCACTTCCAAAAATAGTAATAGTACAAAAAAAGTAAAATAATGCATGAACATTTTTCTAATGTTTGAGTGTGATTAAGAAAGTACTACCAGCTGATGCATGCAGTACAATACTGTACTAGATCAAGATATAAGAAAAGAGCCCCCACTACCCATATCAAGATAAAACTTGGATCTTTACAGAAAACACTTGTCAAGTATAGATGTACAAAACAAAACAAGCACTCCCCAACAAAATATCTTGTAGGGATGCACTATTTTTAGGGTATCCAAAGGAGATTTTTTAAATAGCTTTATTTAATAGAGATGATCTATTTGTATCACTTGTATGTTTGATAGATCTTCCATAGATCATCAAAATTATTTTTATTGGTCATATATTACTCCACTGCATTTCACACACACACACAAAGGGAAAAAGAAGAAAAGGCTATTCAAAAAAGAAATTGCTCCGCTGCATTGAACTTTATAACGAAAAAACGTAATGTGTTTGTAAAAAAAAATTAAAAATAACAGAGAAAAAGAGAACGTCAATTAAAATTCTTTCAAAATTTTCAATAAAATTATACACCCTCTCTCATTAAATGCTAATTAATTATTAATTATTACTGTATACGTATTACATTTATGTATATTAATTTTACTAATAAGCAGTTTTTAGTATTGAAGTAACATTATTTAATACAATCAATCCTCTTATAATAGAAAGGGGATGATTCTCACACACACTTTTTTTATCCTCACACACCTATTTTAACCTTTTACTCTTCTAATAATACTCAATTGGTGTGTGAGAATCAAAAAAGTGTGTGTGAGAATCATCCCCTAATAGAAAACTTTTAAAGCTAGCTTTACCATTATTATATTTATATGTATATCTATCTATATCTATATCTATATCTATACTTATGATTATAAATAGTCTTAAAAAATGTAAAAAAAAAAAAAAGCAATAACAAGTAAAGAAACGGAATTTACCGCAACAATTCCATCCCTTCCAGAAAGTACAAGTATATCTGCACAAGATACAACTCCTGGACATTCCCTTTCTACAGCTTCTTTAATGGTTTCAAGGTACCTGAAATTTCTAAGCCCAAAGCTCCGGTCTGTTTCCTTCTCAGAAAGTGTCCTTCTTGTTGAGTCCAAAAGCAGTGAAGCATCACATCTCTACACAAATTAACATAACATATGTTATAAAAAAGGGGACCGATTCGTACACCACTTGAAATTATCCATACACCACTAAATATGTTTTAGAGAGTTGTACAGTACAATACTGTGTTACATATTTAGTGGTGTATGAATAATTTTGATGGTGTACGAATCAGCACCCTATGAAAAATGTATGTGGATGAATTAATTTAACATGGTAGCCAGTGTGCATGTACTATGTGCATCAAGAGTTGTACCTGAACACCACAGTCATGAAAGATGTTTCTGAGCCATGAGAAAGCAGTGTTCTTGTGGCGTTTGTAAAGAAGCATTACTTGTTCTTTGATAATATCTTCAGCTTGTGGGCATGAATCTTTGTAGAAGTTGAGAACCAGACCCGAGTCTGACTTGGTTGACTCAGTGTCTGCATATGAAGATATGGTTAAGAGGGAGAAGAGAACAAAGAAGATAAGAGCTTTTGAATCCATTATTGCTCTCTTTTGAGTGTAAAAATATTTTGAAGCTCTGGTGGTACTCAGGCTGTTATATAATGATCAAGGATCCTAATTATGTGAGATATTTAATTTGCTTAAAATAATATTACCTCAATCCGAATTTAACTATCTTTTTTTTTTTTATTACGAAAAAACTCAAAAACATTAAACGGATTTGAAGATTAAAAACCTAGCCAAAACAACCGGTAATAAAACACTAACCTAAATTTGGATTATAGCCAACAGGCGGAATAAAAGTGACAAAGTAATTAAATATACCTAACGAGTTAACAACGAATAATCTATATAACAGTTGCACTAAAAGTAAAAAATAAACAGAGACAACATAAAGCAACAGCAGTCGAGAGAACACCGACCGCCGATGCAACAACATTAAAAACTCCAACAGCCACCAAGCAACCCAAGCCGTCTTCAGATATGCCCAAACCGCAAAAAAACCGATTCCTCCCCTGGATCTGGAACCAGATCTCGGGCTAAGAGATCGTCGCTTAATCCAAACCCGAAGGCGCCCTCGAAAAGGAAAGAAACAGCAAACAAACTCATGATATCAGACACCCAAAACCGCCATGAACCCCACAACCACTACCTAGTCAACCTCACCCACCATCCTTCGGCCGTAGTTAGTGGCCTTTACCAACCAGGTGAAAAAACCCACAGAAACAGTGAATTTGACAAGCACACCACCGGTGGCCACCACCAACAGGGTGGTAGGCCACCAATCGCCTTTGTAACCAACACACCACCATTTCACCATCGTCGGCCACCATCAGTGGCCCCGACCAACTAAGTGATAGACTACCACAACCGCCAAACAACGACATAACATATCAAACACCATCAATGGCCACCACCAACATGGTAGTGGACCACCAAACACCACTGAATATGAAGACGTCATAGGTAAACATGAGCAGAAAATAGGAGCGCGAGGATCTCCTTCACCACAGATGGCCGATAGCTACCATCAACAGGCTTGATCATGAAATGCCCCGTTCATATCGATTATAAATGATTCACAATAGTTGATTTCATTGCAAGGTATTTGACCTCTATATGATACATTTTACAAACATTGCATTCGTTTTTAAAAGACAAACTTTTTTTACATCGAAAGTTGACGGCATGCATACCATTTCATAATACATCCAACTATAATTGACTTAATAATAATCTTGATGAACTCAAACGACTCGAATGCAACGTCTTTTGAAATATGCCATGAATGACTCCAAGTAATATCTCTAAAATGAGCAAATGTACAGCGAAAGATTTCTTTAATACCTGAGAATAAACATGCTTTCAAGTGTCAACCAAAAGGTTGGTGAGTTCATAGGTTTATCATAAACAATTATTTCAATAGACCACAAGATTTCATTTTCGGTTTCAAAACACTCATAAGTGTATAAAATACATTTGTATGATGAACACTTGATAACCTATATTAACAAAAGGCATTAAAAATGTCCCAAAGGATAACAGAACCACTCGTCTGTAGAGAATATATCGACAGAACCACTCGTCTGTAGAGGATAGATCGACAGAACCACTCGTCTGTAGAGAACAGAACCACTCGTCTGTAGAGAATTTATCTATCATTCGCTTCAATTAGTGGCAATTATAATAAACACTAATTCTTATTTTACCAAGCTAATAGAGGTGATATCTGGTATAATAATCCAACCATAGAATGTAGTTTTAAGTACTTGTGCCTATTTCGTCAAACATTTATAAAAGCAGCGCATGTATTCTCAGTCCCAAAAATATATATTGCAAAAGCATTTAAAAAGGGAGCAAATGAAACTCACAATACTATATTTCATAGTAATTATGCATATGACGGCATTGAACAAGTGCAAGGTTGGCCTCGGATTCACGAACCTATATCATGTGTATATATTAATACATATCCTTGTAATCGAACAATTATATATATATATATATATATATATATATATATATATATATATATATATATATATATATATATATATATATATATATATTATTAATGATATAATTTTTATATTAGTGACTTATATATTTCATTATTAATGTATATTCATTATATATATATATATATATATATATATATATATATATATATATATATATATATATATATATATATATATATATATATATATATATATATATATATATATATATATAAATTTTGTTATGTTATATGTATTAAATATTTTATATATATATATATATATATATATATATATATATATATATATATATATATATATATATATATATATATATATTTAATTTGTTTTGTCAAAATAGTAATTATGATAATACCAAAATAATGTTAGTAGTGATTAAAATAATAATAATGATAATACTAGTATTAATAATAATGATAATAATATTAATGATTCTATTAATAATAATATTAATGTTAGTTTTAATAATGAATCTTATAATAATGATAATAACAGTAATTTTTAATAAAATGAAAAGTTTATTAATAATGATAATGAAAATAATAATTTTTATAATAGTACATAATACTTAATAATAATAATAATAATAATTATAGCAATTTCATTACTAATGATAATATTAATAACAATACTTATTTAATCAAAATCATAATCTTCATGTTTAATTTCTAAACTAATAACTAAAGCTTCTATAATATCAATTCGTAATCATAATCGTAATAATAATAGTAATACTTATATTAATAATAATCATAATAATAATAATAATAATATTTAGTGATAATACTAGTACTAGTAATGATAATGATATTAATATTAGTGATAATAACAATAATACTAAATAATAATACTTGGTAATGATAATAATATTAGTAATAACAATATTAATAATAATTATATTTAATATACTCATAATAATAATAATAAGTGATAAATAATAACATTAATAACTATAGTACTAATTATAATATCAATAATAATATTAATAATAATTTTGGTAATGAAATATACCTTCCAAATCAGCTTTTTTTTTTAAAATTGTCACTAGCATGGCTTGAACCCGAGACCTCTCGCTCACCAACGTCACCCCCTAACCATTATACCATTTATGCTTTTCTGAAATTATCTCAGTTCTATATTATATAACCCGTCCATTTTTCTGTTACATGTTCATCTTCATAAAAAAAAATTTACTCGATCCAGAGGTTTATCAATCTTCAAAACAGGAATTTAAATATTTCTAGATAATAAACAATCAATATCAATTGTTTATATTTAGTTGAAAATGAAAAAAAATAAAAAAAATTTCCTTCACAGCCTCTGCTGCTCGTCGCAGGTTTAAACACAAAAAAAAAATTTGATTTTTGATTTTGTGATCATTTTAGACCAAGGTTATAACACAAAATATGTTTATAATCACTCATAGAAACTTTCTAAATCGTTAATTGAAATAGAAACATTAGAACAAGCTTGAATTTCTCGAAGAACAAAGTGTTGACTTTTTATTTCAAAATGTTTGACTCACGAATTCGATCTTGTTTTGAAAAATTGGAAGTTGAGACTTTACATAAAATTCAACTAGGGTAATCCTAACACAATGGCATTATTAGTTTTTAAAATGAATTCGAATTCGAGTTTTTGACTATAAAGTTGAAGAACAGAGGTATTGACATACGTTCTTCCTCTTTTTGTTTTAATTCCACATTTGCAGTAAATAATGGCATCAAATATATATGGTAATCAGATGATTGAAGCTAATAACACTGATGTGATCGATTTTTGTTGGTATTGCAAAGTGATATCGACGGGTAACAATATTAGACGGGATATTCAATCTTATGAATAAAATAAATAAAGCAGACATCTGAATTCAATTAATTCGTATTTTTGATACAGTTTAAGTGATGAATTTAGTGATACAAACAAAATCTAATATAGTTTGATTGTGATGTAAAACAGATTTATGATCCTATGAGTATAATACGTATTTTATCTCTAATATATACATATATATCAGTATTTATATATATTTATTTGTATATATATTTATTTATATATGTATAACTGTACTTTATATATGCGTATTTTATTTATATATCTGTTTATATATTTGATTATATATATATATATAAATATATATATATATATATATATATATATATATATATATATGTATATAATTCGTAAACTTTATTATTAATACTATTGATAATGTTATTAAAAATACTAATACAATAATAAAACTATTAATAATAAAATTATTAAGATTTTAATAATAATACTATTAATTATATTAGTAATAATACTAAATAATAATAATATCAAACTAATAAATAAAAATAATAATACTGATATGATAATACTAATGATGGAAGTTTTAATAAAAGATAAGTTTAATAATAACTAATAATAATGATGATAATAAAAATGATCATATTAATTCTATTAGTTATAATAATATTAATATTATTGATGATAATAATAATATTAGTAATAATAATATAACTACTTATACATATCAAATTTTATATATTTATTTATATCTCATATTAGAACTAATAATATTAATAATACAAATATTAATATTAATATTAACATTAGTAATAATAATGAAAGTAATAATAATAATAATAATATTGATATATCATTTATATTCTAACTTGTAATATATTAACTTTACATTTCATTACTTATGTAATAATTATTCTATAAAATAACATATTTGAATTTTTAACAATTATATATATTTTATATATATATTTCAATATAATAATATAAATCATATATACACTTATATGTATTCATTTTAATAGTAATTTAATATTTTATTTATCATTTTTAATTTTTAATTCCACTTGATTAAAGTGTATTTTATTAACTCAAAATATTATATGTATTTATATACCCTTATATTTATTTTGATATATATATATATATATATATATATATATATATATATATATATATATATATATATATATATATATATTTACATATTTATTTACACACAGTTGTTCGTGAATCGTCGGGGATAGTCAAAGATTAACTAGATCCATATAAACAGTTCAAAGAATTCTGAGACACAACATTACAGACTTTGCTTATCGTTTCGAAATCATATAAAGATTAAGTTTAAATTTGGTCGGAAATTTCCGGGTCGTCACAGTACCTACCCGTTAAAGAAATTTGGTCCCGAAATTTGATCGAGATCGTCATGGCTAACAATAAGAATGTTTTTTATGACTCATATGAGTTGGAAATTAGAGTTTTATCATCAGTTAGTAATATAGATAAAAAAAAATTCGTTTATGTGAAGAATACGAGTGAAGTTATCACAAAAGGTTGAAATGAGTAAATGTAGATTCGTCATATCTTTTGACGTAGATAGGATTGATTTCCAGAGTTCAAGGGATTTGGAGAAAATCTTCGTAATAAGATTTGATTATTCGGTAATTAAGGAAATTAGAATCCTCTTAAGTTAAATGCTATGATCTGTCTCGATTGCTCTGTCTGATATTTCACTATAAATCTACCCCCTTTGTTTCCTTATTTTCACAGCTCACACCTTCTATTCTTTCTTTCCCAATTCATACTTTAAAGCATTCGTTAATATGCTTCATCCAGTTCCGATTCTTGATATACTCCTAACTTTCATATCTCTCATTCTCCTTTTCATCTACCACCGGAGGATTTTATTTATTTTTACTATTACCTTGGGGATATAGTGTTTTTAGTTCTCCCGTGTCTTTTTGTTGCAATACCTATTGATATACACGCGTTGTAATTTATGTATTGTCGTTGGGCCTTATATCTTTCCTTATTTTTTGGAGTCCCTGCTCCTGTTTTTCCATAATCATTGACATCTACGGTTAATGATCTTTTCCATTTGCTACGATTTATACCCCATTTCTATTTCAGAGCTTCATGCTTTTGTTTTCTTTTCACAAGTAATGGTCCAGAATTCGTAAATATGGAGTTTCGAATGAACATGGCTAATGTTCTAAGAGAAAAGTTGTAATGGCACAATCTTGATTGGTTAAATTACCAGAATTTAAGAGAAAAGATAGAACTATCAAGAAATTATGTTCTTGATATGTTTGTATATTAGATAGAATGTAAGAATCGCGTAACATGACACATGATGACGTTATAATCTGTGAATCATCACATTCCATTAGAAACTCAGCATGACTTACTGTAATATAATCACGTTGATCAAGTGTCATTATATTATACTAACTCATGCTTCAGTTCCCAACACTACTTCAAAAATATTCATCTTTTAAAATCGAATCTTTCAGAATTCAAAAACTGTTAAAACCTATTTCCTTAAGAGGTAAGGCTTAGTGTATCAATACAATACTAGAAGTATCTAGCTAAAAGTGGGGGAGTGTTGCCGATTGATGTTTACCCTCGGGAAATAATCCCTGCAGACCCGGTTCACAAGTATAGAAACTTGTGGGGTGGCTTAATCAATCTGTGTCCGCTGAGCGTTAAGCTGTTTGCCGGATGACTTCTAGTGAGAGAAAGTACTGTGAGAGAGAGAGAGATGAAGTCTCTGCTCACAAGTTGTCAGAATGTCTGAATGTGTAAAATGACGACCCAAGGGGTCTATTTATAGTGATAGATCCACCGAATTGTTCGGGGACACGTGTCAGATGATGATACGTTCTGTTATTTGTGATCCTAAATATGCGCTGGATGTGACGTTCTCCGATCAGGGCTTAAGCGCTAGGCGGCCTTCAGGGCTTATGCATGACGGAAGCAGCCTGCACAGCGGAGAACGCTGGACGGACAGTTTCCCAAAACTGTTATTTTCAGTGTTCCTGATGCTAATTTCATGCGAGTATTATGCCTTTATACGTGTATACGATAGGATACACCATTAAGTCCCCCCAGTTTAATGACTTAAGCATTTGAAAAATGGTTAAGTTGTTAAACTTCTGCTAAGGCACCCCAAACAAGTCGTCACATTTCCCATTTGCATCGGGGAAAACATTACAGGCATTAAGTACAGACGAATTTTACTGACATTGTGATGATTACTTTTAAATGGTTGATATTACCAGCTGTAAAAAGCGTTTCTGCATACCCCACATTTAAACTTGCCCATACACGTGTCGCGATCGTGTCCATAAAAAATACATTGAAGAATCTCTAAATAAACCGTCATAACCTTTTACCTTCACTTTTTTACTTTTGCTCAAGATCGAAAAAGCACATTTCTGCCCAAATCTTCATCGCCTTCTTCAAGCTTTACTTTCAACTTTTTAAGGTTTTTTATCTTTCAAGGTCAGTTGCACTTTACCTCGCTGTTATTTCTTAATCACTTTTTCTGTTCATATTATTACCATGGCTTTGTGTCGAGTACTGGCCACGAGAAAGTTGAGCTTTCTTCTTCAGACACAACCGACCTTCCCGAGGTTAGCACGATAGCATCATCATTATCGGAGAGCCATTTTGACAGCTTGAAGATCACTTTTCATCATCTTAATCAATACAACCCTGTTCTTCCTACTGGCAATCAAAGGGCCAACAAACCTCCTACTAGAAAAATTACTTTGTATGCTTTACAACTTACTCACGGCAATCTCCGTGTTCCTCTTACTAAATTTCTTCTCCGCATCCTTAGATACTATAGAGCCTGCCTGAGCCAAATCCATCCCCACGGCCTTCAAAAAATTATCCTTTTTGATATGTATTGCAATGCCAGCAATATTAAGCCTCGCCTTAAAGTGTTTATCTCTCTTTTTAGAATTTGAACGATTAGTTATTGCTGGCTTACCATTGACAATAAGCGAAATACATATTTTGTTGGGAAAAATAAAGTTTCAAACTTGAAGGACTGGAAGAGTCCATTTTTCTTTGTTGACGAAAGAGTTATTCCGGAAGAGTTTGCCGTTGTCCGTAAATGGAAATCCATAGATGCTGGCATAGGAAAGCCTGTTAAGGTAACCACCGCAGAGAAGCAAATAGTGAATCATCTTAAAGCTCTCCGCCTTCTGCCCAGATCATATGAGAAGTATGAGGGGATTCTTGTTCTGTGTAAAGTGAGCCAAGAATGGCCAAGTACTTCTGTGCCACTACTCCGCCAGAAAAAACCAGGGTAGGATGTGATATGATCATCCTAATATATATATATATATATATATATATATATATATATATATATATATATATATATATATATATATATATATATATATATATATATATATATATATATATTATGTCATTATTGCTTATCTTGCTATTTTTGCCCTTGTTTAATTTTTGCAGAAAATTCCAAGATGCTTGTCCGTTCTGCTATCTTATCCCTCGACCTTGAGGATGATGTGGAGATCACTGCTCCTGATAAAACCCCTGCCGAGATAGAGGCAGAAAGGGTTGATGTTGAAACTAAGGCTGTGTTGCTGCTGCTAGCGCTGAAAAAGATGGAGAAGGCAGCAATAGTTGCTCAGATAGCGAGTCCGAATCTGAACGGACGGCGGAGGACACCACCACCGAGCAGGAAACAATAGGCTCGGTTGATATTACTGGTGAAACGCTCCCCAACCCTCCTCCAATCAAAAAGACACGCATGAAGAGTATAGGCTCTAAGAGAGCAAAAGATACTGAGGGAAGCCCTAAGCTAATACGCAGAAGAAGTATGTCAGCATTGCCCTTGCTTGATATTGCATATATCTTTGCTCATAACTGTTATGTTTTCTAACTTATTTATGTTAGTGGTTTTAGCAGATTCTGATGATAGCCAAGGAAAGGCTGCTGAAGGTGGTGAGCAGAGGACGGTGGAGAACCTCTAAAGTCAAGAGGATAAAATTTTGAAGACTCTTGACCGAAATTTCGCCCCATTTAATGAAGCTGAATTTCAGGAGCTGAGGCTGAAAGGCAACTCTTCTTATCATTCTCCACCTCCCAGTACCACTATCCTTGTTGTCACATCATCAAATGTTCCTATACCACCACTTCCTGCTCATTTGGGCGCGCTGCAGGCATTTATTGATAACCCTGCCACTAAGTGCAATGATATTTTGACTCTTCTTCAGGTACCAATGATAAAACAACTTGTGCTAACAATTTATTTAAGTGAATTGCTGATTTTGATCATAACATTCTTCTTTTACAGGGTTGTGCTATCCCTGAGCTAAATCCCCACTTTGTCGCTCTCCGTTCTGAACAACTTAGGCAGTCAACTGCTGCATCTGCTATGTTGTTCATGAATCATCTAAGGAATGCTCTTCAATTGCAGCAGCATCAAGAGTCTATTCTTTTATTAGCCCGCACTGAAATAGCTGAAGGTGCAAAAGCTCGCAAAAGAGCTATTGAGGCTGAACGTGCCTTGACCAGCACTCAAGAAGTGTTAAAGGCTAGAGAAGTTGAGTTAAAAAGTGCTCAAGATGCTGCTGTTACTCTGCAAGAGGTGAAGAATAGAGTGGTGGAAGCTGAAAGGAAAAAGGTTGAGGATGAGCGATTGAAGGTTAGTGATCTGGAAAATCAGCTGAATGCTGAAAAGGAAAAGTCTGCTGAACTTCTCCGCAGGGCGGAGGCTGGTGAGGGTAACTTTGCTGAGTTAAAGAAGGGTATACTAGGGTTGATAGCTAAGGTTCTTGGATCCCATCTTGTTGGGACTCCTTATAATGACTATGTTGATGCTGTTATCGCCCATTCTATTTCTGATGTTACCGACAAGGTAACCAAATGCCTTACCTCAAACCAGTCTCTTCCACCTGCCATTGCTAATCTGATGCATCCTGGAACTCTGGAGAGAGTCAATGAGACAAAGGACAAACTGACAAACCTCAAGATTGATGTGTTTGATGATGTGTGCAGTAGGGAAGAATCATCCGCCAAGGATGTCCTTGATGTGAAGTTTACATGAATTTTGTAACATTTTCTGAATAGTGTCTGTAATAAACCTTTCTACTTTTTATGCTAATAACACATGCTACTTTTATGATGATATTTGTCTTTTTGCTTATTACAAATATTTTGATGTTTTCTTGCTAAAATAAATCTGCTGTGCACTAAGCATATGATAGATTTTCCATGTATAATTGCATATAGCATAACTGAATATGACATATTGAAAAGTGTTTGATGTGCCTTCTAAAATAGTGAAATCAATTCGGATGAAGATGCTTTGCATTGTTAACTTCTTCTGAATTAATAACATATCGAATATTGAAATTTTACTTTTACAAGTATCATGCCTTCAAATAATTTGCAGGACATTAAAGTCCATTATATGCTTTCCGTCATAAAATTAATGAGGAATAGTTATGAAGTTTTTTTTTGAAGAGTGGTTATGAATGAATAACCTTTCCGCCATATGCCATACGCCTTCCGTCATAAAGTTTATGAGGAAGAGTTGTGAAATATTTTGGCCTTCATATATTGTAAGAACTTCATTCGTTATGTGAAGTAAGTTTTTATAATGTTTGTCATGACAAGTATCTAGTTTTTCATTTTGCCTCGGTGTGTTCTAGTAAAACTTTAATGTTTTCTAGCCGATCCCTTGTGCCTTTTGATGGCCGACACAAGAGCATCCGCCATCGGAGGTATAAAAATACTCTCCTTCTGTGGGCAGGATATAAATGCAATGTTTTACATTTGTCACAGGCAGCACTTTGCATAAGAAAAAGATAAAATTTTATTAACTGATAGTGAGCGGTACATAAACAAATCATGATGAATTTAGGTGGATCAGGCCTAATTAGTACATTATGACAGTTTGATGTATGCCGTTGTAAACATAGGCATTGTCGCATAACTACAATAACGTAGAATGAAATGATAAACTTTGCTCTTCATAAAATGCTGAAATTTGGTGTTCACACGCCAAGCGCCCAGCGCTATCAGGCTTGAATATTTGATCATGGTATAAAAAATTCTTGAACTTCATCATCTCTGAACAACCGATTACGCCTTCTCTGATTGACCCTGTTCTCGGGCAAATTTGCAAATGTAGATCGTTCCCTAGTTGGGGCTACATACTGTGAATGTATGGCAGCCACTCCGTCAGGAGTTGGGAATCTGATCTCTGCATGAGCAGTTGATGTTATTGCTCCAAATTTTGCCAACGCTGTTCTTCCCAAAAGAACATTAAAATGAGAAGTGCCTTCTAAAATAGTGAGCTCAATTGTTTCAGTCCTCAGCAATGGGTATGTTCCCATGACAACCTCCAAACGAATTCACCCCATGGCGTTCACCGGTGCACCTGTCAATCCTGAAACCTTCAGACTTGTCCGCCTAGCTCTATCCTGCACGTGCCTTGGGAAATTTCTCAAACAATGTCAATAAATGATGTCAGCCTCACTGCCTATATCTGTGTAGATACGACTGATGAACTTATTAGCGATTTCTACTGATATGACCACTGGCTGGACGGATAAAGTCCAATTTTGAATTGGTTGAAAGATGATTGGAGCATGTCTCCAGCTGTCCACATTGCTGTTTGACTGCTCACCGTCTTCATAACAGCTGTCATTAAACCACACCATCTTAATTACCACATCTGGAGTTATTTCATGCTCCGCTATCCGGTCTCCATACTGGTTTCTGTTATCTCTTCCGCCATGCTCTTCCCTTCTTCTGTTCTCACCCGACGACCTCTTCCACCATCATTTTTCTGCCATGCAAATTTCTTACGAGGATCATTTCTTCTGTATTGCTTCCCTGGCGACAAGTGATTTAACTCCCCTGCCTCGATCTTTGCGATGATTTCTCTCATCAAAGATTTGCAATTATCTGTGTCATGACCCCATGCCTCATGAAAGTCACACCATAACTCACTCCTTGGACCATCTCTTTCCTTCATAGGTGCTGGAGGATTGAAAGCAGTCCGGATGGGCTCAGTGAAAAGAATCTCCTTGGGAGTTTTGGTTAACGCCATTATCAATGGATGTCTCTCTATGGGCCTCCTGTTGTGATGAAAATCATTGGGATGATTATTGCCTCTCCATCCGCCATTGAAATTGTCATTTCTCCTTTGGTTTTGATCAAAGTACCGTCCTCCACTATTCGATTTGGTACTACTGCTGCTACCATCAAACTTTCTTGGGCCTCGTTCACCAGCTCGAACATGCTTTTGTGCAACTTCCAATGCCTAGTGCAGAGTTTTTGGCAGGTCATACCTCAACGTATTAACAAGTGCACTAAACCTTCACTGATCCAAACAGAAAATGAAACCAGATACTAGCTGTGACTCTGGACAATCAGGTATTTTTTGTGCTTCAAGCGTGTATCTCTTCATGAAATTACTCAAGGACTCATTATGATGCATCGTTATCTCATGTGCATCAAGATGTGTCAAAGTGTAGATACGAAGATTTTGATACTGCATAACAAACTTTGCACGAAGATCCAAATAACTTGTAATACTCCGTAATGGTAAGCTAGCAAACCATTCCCTTGCCATTTTCTGCAACACCATTGGAAACATATGACAAGCTACCTCGTTATCCCAATGCTGCAACCTCATTGCACCTTCAAACATAGTAAGAAAATCTTCAGGATCTGTAGTACCATCATAAACTCCAATTCCCAGTATGCCAAGATTCCTGGGCAATGGATAGTTAGCAATTCGATCAATGAAGCATTGAGTGGACTCTGCCATAGCTGGTGGTTTTGTAGCTTGTTCTCCAGTGATTAGAGCGAAAAAAATTATCTACAGCCACAGCGCGGACGGTGGGCTGCGCTAAGCGTTGCTTATACTTTGTGGAGCTGTCTGCTTAAGGATCTCATTTAAGAGCAATACTGCCTGCTTCTCAGACATGAACTCGTCTTTCTCATCAATCTCATCGTTAGAATCGTTATTAATATAGCTCAAGTCATTATCATCTTCAGAATCGACTGCCCAACTTGTAAAGTAGTCTGGGTAACTTGTACTTTGATAGAGATTGCTTCTTCATAATTTGATTGTCTTTGCCATCCGCCATCCGTCGAAAAGGTATAAATTATGGACATCGCCGTGGTTGCATCAATAGTCGCCTCTCTGGATTAGTAACAAGATTTTGAAGTCTTTCTGCACTTTTGGTTGTTATTTCTTCGATTACTGGACTTTTCTTTGAATTAGTTGTCAAACGTTTAAGCCTTTATAGAGTTTTAGCAACTGTTTCTTCAATTGTATCCTCCGTTGGCTGAATAGGTACATCCCCTTCAGGCATTAACGGATAGATTTCCACGTTGTCAATTAATGGATTGTTGGATTTTTCGAGTACACCTGTGGATGGGGCCTCAGTTGTTTTTGTTCCTTTTCCGTTCCACGTGTTCTTGACATTAGTGGATGGCGCCATTATTAACACCTATTTCGTTCTGAGGTAAGGCTTAGTGTATCAACACAATACTAGAAGTATCTAGCTAAACGTGGGGGAGTGTTGCTGATTAATGTTTACCCTAGGGAAATAATCCCTGCAGACCCGGTTCACAAGTATAGAAACTTTTGGGGTGGCTTAATCAATCTGTGTCCGCTGAGCGTTAAGCTGTTTGCCGGATGACTTCTAGTGAGAGAAAGTACTGTGTGAGAGAGAGAGATGAAGTCTCTGCTCACAAGTTTTCAGAATGTCTGAATGTGTAAAATGACGACCCAAGGGGTCTATTTATAGTGATAGATCCACCGGATTGTTCGGGGACACGTGTCAGATGATGATACGTTCTGTTATTTGTGATCCGAAATATGCGCTGGATGTGACGTTCTCCGATCAGGGCTTAAGCGCTAGGCGGCCTTCAGGGCTTATGCATGACGAAAGTAGCCTGCACAGCGAAGAACGCTGGACGAACAGTTTCCTAAAACTATTATTCTTGGTGTTCCTGATGCCAATTTCATGCGAATATTATGCCTTTATGCGTGTATACGGTAGGATACACCATTAGAAACTAAAACAGTTCCCTTTCTGATGTAACACTGATAGCGCGAAGAGATAAATGATTTCAGATAAGAATAGTTATGAAAATATCTTCAGAAATATCGAGGATATTTATAATGAAAGATACGATAATATCTTAGAATGTTAGAATTATAGTGTGATGAAGAAATTCATTCACAATGATTTAGAGCAATTAAGGAGTAAGGTATTCGCTAAAGTTTTTATCAAAAACAGAACCATCAGGATTCTTTATGTACAGGTTTAGTCCTTATGATTTATTCAGAGTCTCCTTCATGTTTTGCACAATTCGTTTTTCAGTATCAAAATTTTTGAGCTTTTTCAGCATGCCATTCTTTATTATCAAACTTTTGACTGTTAAGGCAGTCTTCAGTTTTCACTACTTCATCAGCTTTTTCAAAACTCAGAAAACTGATTCATAGGCTAAAGCGCTTTTCAGAAATTCAGAATTGAAGTTCGTAAATTCAGGAGATATAAGTTATATATATATATATATATAATTGTTGTCGTAGAATCGCTTGGAAATTCGAGATTATCGATTGATGCCTCCCGGTATTTGGTATGGTAATTATCGTTACAAGATGCCGATGAGTTCATGATCAGACTTCAATAGATAAATATAGTGATTTGTCGGAGAGATTTAAGCCAAGGATACTGAAGTTGCCGGTACGTTTACTGCTAATGTTATGGGATATACGAGGTTCCCCGGTAACAATGATGAAAAAGAAAATCATATATATCAAGGTTATAATAAGGCTAGTCCGACTGAAGAGTCAAAGTTGATTTGCTGGATCTGTGACAAAATTGGCTAATTTGAAAAAGAATTGCAATGTTATAACGACCCTCATTTTTCCATTATATACTTTTCTTTATTAAATGCCCAATAATATAATTAAACTTAATAATTAAACTTTAATCGATAATGGTTAAGCGTTAAGAATTATAAAATACGATAATTAACTTTGTACATTACTTGACAAGTTAATAAAAAATAATAAGTTAATTAACTTCCGTAAACAAATAAATAACTTTAAGACTTGTGTACTTAAAATAAATAAACTTGGATAATTAAGGATTTGTTAAGCTAGACTAAAGTACAAGGACTAAAGTGAAAAATCCCAAACCCTAACCCTAAAAAGCCCTAGCCAAAAATTTAAAAATAAAAATATATGAATTGCCTAAAATACCCCTCCTAATTTCGGCCCAAGCATCCCCTCTTTACCCCTTTTCCAAGCTAACTTGTTCCCTAAGTAAAACCTAATCAAACCCTAATTCTAGAATCCTCCAATCTCTACTATAAATAGAGGCCTAGGCTAGAGCTAAAGATGTACCAAATCAAAACATAAATTCTCTCTCAAAATCTCTCTCCCCTCTCTCCCATTTTCGGCTCCCAAAACCGAAACACCACCACCACCCATCGAAGTCATCATCAATCTTCAAGGTGATCTTCAAGTGTTCTTCGCGTTCTTCATGTTCTTCAAGAATCTTCGAGGTGTTCTTCGAATCTTCAAGGCTTTGATCTTCAATCATCAAAGATTTTCTTCTTTTCTTGTTAGTCATCTTCGAATCTTCAAAGGTATAACATAAACCCTAAACTATTTACATAAACTTTGATCTTTGTTAATTCATATTCATAATAAACACTTGTTTATTCATAAGTATATACATAACACACCTAGATCTATATATACATGAAAGAAAAAAAATACATATATATTTGTATGTATATGTGTCGACTAAGAAAAAAAAAGGGAAAGGAAACTTTGATCTTCAAAACCCTAGATACAATTAGGAGATTTGTTTGTGTTAAATTAAGGAAACAAAATAACTATATATGTACATATATACATATCGACATATACATATATATACATGTAAAAAAATATTTTATATATATATATATATATATATATATATATATATATATATATATATATATATATATATATACATATATACACAAAAATATATACATATACATACTAAAACCCTAAACCCTAATTACACCTAAACTATACTACTTTAATTAAAACCCTAAACCTAACCCTAATTTATTAAAACCCTAACTTAATTACTAAACCCTAGACATATATTAAACCCTAGGACATTTATTACAAACCCTAATTATTAAAATACTACTTTAATTAACTAACCCTAACTAATGAAACCCTAATACTACTTATACTATTAATTAACATGTATACACTATTACTATTACTAACACCTATAACCTACTACTTATATTGTAACACATAAAAACATTTTGAGATATGTATTAGAGATGTATAGATCTTCGAACTTTCTTGATGAATGGTTTCTACGAAACTCTAGGCGAAAGGGTTTGGATTTTCCGATTTAAAGGATCCTATAGCTCAAGCCCCTAGACCTGAAATGGCTATTCGAAGGGAAAGGGGTGATTGGAAGCTAACTAATACGGCAAGTATCCTAAAATGGAAAACACTCTTAAAGTAGAAACTTTCTAGTTATAGAAACTTACTAAAATAAGAACCCTACTAAAAGTGGAAACTTTCTAAAAATGGAAACTCACTAGGAAAGAAAACTTAGTAAAACTTACAACACTATCATACTTAAACATCTACTTAAATTTGGGCAAAAACACGTACTACTCTTAAATGTCAATAGGTTGACTTTTCTGCTCACTCATCCAACTTTCTATTCCGAGGAATAACTCTCTCTCTACTTACTAAGGTAAACTTCATAGCCCCACTTTCTATTGTGCACAACTTATTTACTTTTACTTGGGGTGAGACACATGCTGTTTTTACATTTTACAATTTAGACACAAGTGCCAACTGTTAAAACTATGCTATACCCGGCTATGTTCGACCAAGTCCCTACAGTGATATTTTTAATTGCTCTTTGAATGCATGCTTAATTATTGGGGGTAGGCCTATCGGGAGTAACATCCCCGATACATTTGACTAAGTCATTGTATTACTTAATAATGAAATTAAACCGACAAGTATAAACTACAACTTGTCTTTGGGGCAAACTTGAACGTTTAGTCTAAATATCACGCACTGGCATAACTTTTTGATCTGCGAGATCAACTTTATAAACTAAATCTTGTGGTCTAAAACAAAGGTCAAACTTATTTGTTAAACCTATGATTTCACTCAACCTTTTTGGTTGACACTTTAGCATGTTTTGTCTCAGGTGCTGTTTGATTCAAGCGTTCTTTCTTACTGCTTATGTGATGCTACTTGGACATAGGATCAAGAGATATCGCATTATTTACTTTTGCATTTGAACATTTACATTATTGTTACTTCCATCATTGTAACGACATTTCATTTTCCGCTGCGTACTCTCAATAAAGATAATTTTATCATTTAGTATTGTTCTCATTTATTATAATATGTTGGTTTGTTTGGTATTAAGTCACATTTCGCCCAGGCCCTAACTGGGGGTGTGATAGATTGGTATCAGAGAAAACCAGGCTGTTATAGAGAACCAGGATTGCATCTTTATGTGTGCCTTACTTGCTAGCTAGGGTGCCTTAGCAATCTAGGAAACTATAACCTTTCATGCCTTATACTTTAAAGCACTTAGGATTGCCCTATAATCTTAACACTTATGCTTTACTACACTTGACTTAAAGATTCTAATCAAAGTCTCTTTCCTAATGTTAGGATGTCAAGCTCAAGCATTAATAAACCAACTCTCCTCAAGCCAACCAAAGAAGATACTAAAGAGTCTTCCACTGAAAGACCAGTCCAAAGTCCACCTTATGGCTTTGGTGGTCCTCATTCACCAAACTCTATCCCGGATACTCTACCGCTTCTCCTGATTTTCACCTGACCCAAGGATCTGAAAGCGAAGGAGAAAGCCCTGCTAATTATGCTGAATCCTGCTCTTTTCACTCATTGGTACATAAATCGATGAGTACTCCCGAATGGGATGCGCTTCAAAATCTCCCTAACTACGACAGTGACTTCTCAAATTATGAGCCCTAAGAAGAGCCTATTGAAGAATCGTCTGAAAACTCAACTCTAAAGAGAAAGCAACCCGAACCCGCTACCGATCCATTATTTTGTAATAACATGGAGCACGTAAGGGTGAAGTGTGATATCATCAACCTTCAAAGTAGTTGTGAGAAGAATAGGGAGTTTAGCAGACGCCACGTTGCTCGGATAGAAGTGCGTCTAAACAACCTAGAAAAAGAAAACAAAATCTTGAAGGAAATCATCAAAGAGTCCCTCGATTCTCAAACCAAAAGGCTAAAGAAACTTGTGAAGGATAACATGGAGAAAGTGATGAAGCAGTTTGAGGATGAGAAGAAGAGATATGAAGACTACTTCAATCTTGACATTTCCTAGTTTATTTTCCTATTTTTCCATCTATGTAAAGGCTATGCCTTAAACTATTCCTATTTCCGAATCGTGTATTAAAAGGCTTATTTTAACGCCTCGTTCTTTAATAATATAAAGTGTTTTATTTATATCATGTGATATCAATACTTTATCTTATTCATACTTGAAATTGCTCAACCCCATAACTTGTTAACTTATCCGACTTATGTTCACTTATGTAGCAACATCATGGTTCATCCAGCTGCACCTACTGTTAACAATATCGTATTGACTATCGAGCAATTCCAATAACTACTCACTGTCGCACAAGGCAACAATCACGCTAATAATGCTAATCCTCAACCGAAGCCTTGTTCCTACAAGGAGTTTTCAAACTGTCATCCTCCCGCATTTAAGGGAACTGAAGAAGCTGTCGAACTAGTTCGTTGGTTCGAGAAGATGGAGTCCATTTTCCGTATTTACAACTGTGGTGATAACTGATGTTTGCAGCGGGGTATACGAAATAGCTTATATTTTTACAGGAAATACTATTAAATACGATACAATTTTACACAAGATATTTATTTATTTAGAGAATGGATATACCTAAACCTTGCTACAACACTATAGGCAGTTTACCTAATCGTAGAGTAGTATAGTTTTTAGTAAGTCCGGTTCGTTCCACAGGGAAATCTTTAAACAAAGCTTAACGCTATATTAGTTTACTTTTATAAAAATACAAATATATATATAAGTAATATTATTATTATAAAGGGGGGTTTTTACCGTTTAATGACCAGTTTGTCGATTTTAAAACTTTAGTCGTAGTTAAAACCAAATGTAAAATATTAAAAATAAATACAAGACTTAAATTAAAGCGTAAAGTAAATAACGATAATGAAATTGCGAATAATAAAAGTGCGATAAAATAAACTTGCGATAATTAAAAAGTACGATAATTAAAAGTGCAATTAAATAAAATAACAATAAAAATGCGATAATTAGAAGTGCAATTAAATATAAAATAAAGGAAATTAAATATGAAATAAAAGAATTATGCTTATTTAAACTTCCGTAATCATGATGTTTGACGTGTTCATTTTAGTTTTATGCCCATGGGTTAATTGTCCTTTGTCCTGGATTATTTAATATGTCCATACGGATTTGTCCATAATAGTCCATCAGTCATAAATATAAAGTACGAGTGTCCTCGTTAAATCATCCTTATACCCGAAGTTAAATATTCCAACTAATTGGGGATTCGAATTGTAACAAGGTTTTAATACTTTGTTTAATGAATACACCAGGTTATCGACTGCGTGTAAACCAAGGTTTTACTACTTTGTTAACAATTACACCAATTACCCTTGAATGTAATTCACCCCTGTTTCAACAAGTCTATTAACTATTAATCCAGTTCCGTGTCCGGTAAAATGAATAATTATTGGTATTTATAGATATCCCGCCCACCGTACCCAGTCAAGCGTATGTGGTTATATATAAATACGTCGATTTATAAGTTTGTATATTAAATTAACAAGGTATTGTTTAGTTAATATAAACCCATTAATAGCCCATAGTCTAATTTCCACAAGTGTCGTTCTTTTATCCAAACCCCAATTATGGTACAAAGCCCAATTACCCAATTTTAGTAATTAGCCCAACATCATGATTACTTCAGATTAAATAAGCATAATAATAATTTAGCTACGAGACATTAAATTAAAAAGGTTGAACATAACTTACAATGATTAAAAATAGCGTAGCGTTACACGGACAGAATTTCGACTTACACCCTTACAACATTCGCTAACATACCCTTATTATTAGAATTAAAATTAAAATTAAAATTAAAATTATAATATATATATATATATATATATATATATATATATATATATATATATATATATATATATATATATATATATATATATATATATATATATATATATATATATATATATATATATAATACGTTTATATTGAGAGAAGAAGGAAAAAAAGATGATAAAAATGATCAGAATTCGGTTGGCTTTATAGGGAGTTTCAAAACTTGGGGCTCCGCGACTCGCGGCCCATTTTGCCTTCAAACTTCGCGAGTCGCGGAGTTTGCTTTTACAGCTCACACGAGTTTGGCTCTTTGTTTACCGACGGTTTTATAAATAAATATAATATATTAAATAATTATAAGAATTATTTAAATATTATATTATATTTATGTGCATAGTTAACTTGTAATTTTTAGTCCGTTGCGTCGAGCGTTGAGAGTTGACTCTGGTCCCGGTTCCGGATTTTCGAACGTCCTTGCGTACAATTTAATATCTTGTACTTTGCGTTTTGAATCTTGTACTCTTGTAATTTCGAGACGTTTCTTATCAATAATTGGAACCTCTTTGATTGTCTTTTGTACTTTTGAGCTTTTTGGTCATTTGCGTCTTCAATTCGTCGAATCTGTCTTTTGTCTTCACCTTTTATTATTTAAACGAATATCACTTGTAAATAGAACAATTGCAACTAAAAGCTTGTCTTTTTTGAGGAATAATGCTATGAAATATATGTTCGTTTTTAGCATTATCAATTATTCCCACACTTGAGCGTTGCTTGTCCTCAAGCAATATCGTCTTGAAATACTAGAATCACTTCTTTATTCTTCACACTTTGTACATCAGTGATTTCTATACGGCGGTATAAACAATGGTAGTAACGATATGGTTTACAGTCCCACATGACTATAAAAATTTAGATCCATTAAGGAAATTGGATCTTTATGAAAACATTTGATCTTCTGAAAATTAAATCTAGTTTTTACCCTAGATAAGTTTTCCGGAATAACCCTTTACCGGTGTTTGCAAAATATTTTTGTGGGTTTGGTGGGTTTCAGTTTTGAAAATTTTAGCTCAAAACTTGCGGTTTTGTGTCACCCACTTGCTAACCTTGTATTTGGAAAGCAACACATCCAGTTTACTTGTTCCGTATATTACCTTTCGGTAAACTACCGTCCGGTTGTAAAGGAAAGCGTTGAACAAGCAACTGTTAAGGCAATGTCCCCTGACATGCTTTTAATTATGGTCTATAACGTGTCGAACGCAATTACTATCCTTGCTAGGAGCAATAGTAAAGCTCACCCTTATGATTTTTTGGTCTAGCAGAAGGTCCTGTCTTTGACCACTATGCAACCACCGTTCTTACGGTTGACACCCAATTTAGTTCAGGTGACCTAAAGAATTCCCGGTGAATTCCTAGGATTTTACGTTCAATGGTAATGAACGCATTGAAAATAGGGTTTTCAGAAAACAAATCGGTTTTATTTTTGATCAAAAATATTTTCTCGTTTAAGCTCGAGTTTAGATATCATTGAATTCCATGAGTTTGTAATTCTCAATCTTTAAGGTCAATCTCTAGGATTGAGTAATATCAGGCTTAAACGCTGATTTTTGATCTTTTAAGGAGATTATCCTTTCTGGGGATCTGATTCATTAGTCTTATCAAGCTAATTTGCATGGTGCCCCCCATTGTACTAGATAAATCCTTCTCATGGTTAGGATAAATCTGACCACTTGGCGACCCTGTTTAATGCTGAGGTCCGTGGATTTCCTGCTGATTTTAGTGATGACTTTTCTGGATTTTTCGTCAACCTACAGCTGGTCTGGACGACAACTTCATGACCTAAATCAAGAAGCGCGTTTCTTTTTCGGAAGACTTTACTTCCTTTTAATGATGGAATTGATTCATCGTGTAGATCCATCTTTTCTTTTCTTTCATCGGGTAAAACAGTTTAGTTTAGTCCAAAGCAAAAGTATTTTCAGTTATTTGTTACAGATATATGTGACATATGTTTAAGATAACTTGGTAAATTTTCCCACACTTGGCTTTTATTTTCCTTTTTATAGTCCTCTATTTCATTTTAAATGAATTTTAACATTTTGGTTTGTTTCTCAATTTATGTCCTTTCTGAGGTAACAATAATTTCGGTGTTAAAACCTAGTTTTATCGTTCATAAATATGTATAAACATGATTTTGAGTTCATTTAATTGAAAATTTTGAAAAATTTTACTAGAATTGGGTAGTCAGTATATAAGACTAGGGCTGTTCTTTATTATCAGAGAGCACTAGATTCTAATACAACTACTGCTTTACTAGTATTTTTAATGGTAACCAAGTGTTTAAGATAGAAATTATAAAATTCGAAAGAATTTAACCCCTTCCCACACTTAAGATCTTGCAATGCCCTCATTTGCAAGAAATCAGTAACAATTTAAATTATTGAGGGTGATTTGTGTGAAAATGATTAAATTTTTACCAAAGTTTCTAAATATATTGGCGTTTGTTTGCTGAATGATAAATGGTTCACATCATTTGTTCATTCCGTCTTGTTGTTATTTCACATATATTTTGCATCTTGTCGTCAAAATTAGTTGCTTTTGCTGAACTTAATGCCAGTCTTTGAAAATGCATTGTTTTACCCTGTTGTGTACATAAGATAAACTGCAAACATATATACATATTTTTGAAGTTTGGTATATTACCCCACATTCAAAAATTATTAAAATCTAAGAATAAAAGTTAGAAAATTATAAAAACTATTACAATATTAACATAAGTATTAAACGTATCAACATTACAAATTACAAAATAAATAAAAATAAGTAGACTAGGGATGATACTGGTACCAATAGGGGTTCCAAGCATAACCATAGGTGCTATAGAATGCTTCGGCAGTGTTATACGTAGGATACGGTGGTTGCATCTCTATAGTCCAGGGAGGGAATATGGGTTTTGGTGTAGGAATATAGTTTCTATCTATATGTTGGCAATGAGCTATGATTTGGTTCTGATGAACTTGCCAATCTTCAAATGCTCTCTGTCTAGCATTTTCATATTCCTGTGAAGCTATAAACCTTTGCATTTCTTGCATCTCATTTCCCCCTGCTACATTACCTTGCTATTGGTTTCTCTCAACCTGTAGATGTCTACCATGGTATTGTACTGCGGCGTTATTTTGCCTCTTCAAAACTTTAGCACCATGGTATACATTTAAACCTATAGTATCGCGGGGTTCTTGTTCTTCTACTAATAATCCCCCCCGAGTTATATCCACACCGAGATATTCAGCAATCAAAGTAATAAAAATACCACCTCCTATTATGCTATGCGGTCTCATCCCCCTGACCATAGCTGATAAATAATAACCCACACAATAAGGTATACTTACAGCGCTTTGTGGGTCTCGAATACACATATGGTAAAACAAATACACATATGGTAAAACAAATCCTGTTCATTTACCTTTTCCTTGTTCTTACCTCTTTGTGTAATCGAATTAGCTAAAAACCTATGAATCACTCTTAATTCAGCTCTATCTATATCCAAATAAGAGTAATTTCCCCCTTTGAATCGGTGATGGCTTGTCATTTGACTCCATACACCGTGTGTATCAAAATTTTCATCTATCTTTCTACCATTTAGTATCAACCCTCTACAATCGGCAGATGCTAACTCCTCAGGCATATATATACGTAAAGCCTGAGCCATGTCTAGTAAAGATATGTGGCGCATCGAACCTCCTAACAAAAATCTAATAAAAGATCGATCGGTTAAACTAGCTACCCGATCATTCAACTCTATACTACACAACAATTCTTCACACCATACTTTATATACAGGTCTACGCATGGTGAATAAACGTACCCAGTCATTAAAAGTAGAATTACCATACCGCTGTACAAGTAATTCTCTAATTGGCCCGGCCAATTCTACAGCTTCTAAGGGTCCCCATTCTATGACCCTAGGTACCTCAACAACTTTAGAATGAAGAGTATGCAAACCCCTTTGGTATTTTGGATAATCTATCCAAAGTCTGTCAAATCTCAGGTTCGGGTGCAACTCTTCCAAGTGCATATCAGAAAATGTCATGACTGGATGAGGTATATCTTGCTTGTAGTAGTTATCCACCTCCTGTTGTTCCACATTCTCAGCAGGAGCATTGCGAGCTTGGGATGAAGATTCACCCCTTTCAGTCTGCAAAACACATCAAACACAATTTTTGTGCATCCAAATATGCATTAGTGTCAGCAAAATCATCAATCAAAATAATTACAATGACATGATCAATTTATATCAAACTTAAGCTCATTTTCACATTTTTATCAAATTTACACTTTTTCAAATAAGCATATACGAAAATGTTCGCCAAGTTCATAAGCATTCAACTCAAATAACATGTCAAAATAATCATTACTAGCAATTAAACAAGTTTCAAATGGCATTATCTCTCAAAAATCAAGTTCATGAATTTTAGACTTGAAAAAGTCCACTTTAATTCTCAAAATCATGTTTAGGCTCAAAGTTTGGATCATTTAACTACCTAGACATGTTACACTACTTAATTTAGCAACAATTCATGACAAAAATCGGCCATAACCTGTTTATATCAAAAAGCCCCAAATTTGCTCAAGAACACAAACCCTAGATTACTCAAAATTTGAAGTTTAAGGCTTCTAATCATGTTAAATAGCATCAATCTAGGTTATACAAGCATAATACATAAACAATTTAAGCCTAATTACACTAAAAAGCATCAAAATCAAATTGGAGAAAAAAATTGTTCAAGAACACTAATTTCGGATTAAATGGTGTTTAGGTGTAGAAATTTACCGTTTTTCTTGAGTAATTCCTTGATAGCATCCTTTTCAACATGATTTTAGTAAAAGATTTGATGATTAACGGTTAAAAATTGTGATTTTGGGGGTGTATTTTCGTGTTTTTTCGGCAGTTATTTTCGCAGTTTGTTTGAGTTTGTGGTGTGCAAATGAGCTGTTCTGCGTTTTTATTTTTTTTTTTCTGATTTTCGGTCCTCCCGCGACTCGCGGAGATTTCCCCCTCAAACTCCGCGAGTCGCGGAGTTTCTTTCTTTTTTTTTATATATATAACATCTTATATTAATTAAAACAATTAAGTAATTAATTTTAAAATTTTGTTTCCCTTGTTATTTAGGACGAGGTCGTTTCGGATCGATGTCCTAGTCCGTCCCTCGACAAAATTTTAAAATTTGTCTTTTTGTAGCGATTGTTTTAAAAGCTAAGATTTTTGGGTTTTTTTTAATGTTTTTGGCATACTTTAATTCAATAAGATTAAAAATAATGATAATAAAAGTTCTCGTCCCTCCCTCGGGTAAAGCAATTTCGGTTCAAAGACCTAGTCTTCAACTTACGATGAATTTTAAAAATCATATTTTTAAATTAATGAGATAAAGTAAATTTTTGTTTTTAAATTCACACAACTTAAATATAAAATTAAAATTCATATTAAAAATTCACACCAAACTTAATTTAAAAATTCATATTATAAATTCACACCAAACTTAATTTTAAAAATTCATATTATAAATTCACACCAAACTTATATTAATTTTTCAAATATTTACAATTTTAAATATATTGATTTTACAAAGTTTACAATATTAATTTAAGATTTATATATTAATTTTAAAAACATGGTAAAAATAAAATTAAAAATCTTTTTGGCTTTTTATCCCACTTTAATCAATCAAATCATATCAAAAATATGCGCCCCTCTTTTCGGTAAAGTAATTTCGGTTCCAAGACCTAATTTAACTCATGACGAATTTTTGAAATATTTTGGGTTGATTGATTAAAGATATTTATACCTTAAGAATAAACGTTAAATTTCGCAGTGATGTAATAAATTTTTGAATGATATCAATAATTTCGGTCGCCAAACCTAATTTTATTCAATACCAATTTAATACTTTATAGCGAACAAATTAGCGTTTATTATCAAAAGGTTAAAAATAAAAAAAAATAAAATAAAAACTGTACAGACTTACCTGTGAAATAGATTTCTTAGTTATATGATCTATCCCATTCATAAGATAGCCAGTTTAATTGGTTTTCCATAGCTACATAGGCGTAACCTCGAGCATTCAGTGTCTTTTCTTCTAAACATATGAACGGTCCGTCTCTGCATAAAGTAACAAATTCGGTGTTTGAATAGGTTTGATTATTTGAACATTTACCTCAATGTGACCATTTTCCGCATTTGTGACATCTTTCTAGGTGTCGTGCTATTCTTTTTGCTGCGGATTTTGATTTTCCTTTACCAAATTGTAACTTATTATCTTCGCATCTGGATTTTTTTCTAACTCCGTCCATTCTTTCTCTGATTACTGATACTATTTCACTCGGTAGTGTGTCATTATTACGTTTAGTGATCAAAGCGTGTAGCATTAGACCATGGTTTAGTTCACAGGCAGTCTTCATTTCCTAAAAAAAATAAAAATTCAGAATGGGGGGAGAAGACTAGTTCTTTAGGGTCTGCTAGGGAAAGACCATTCGGGTTCCATTTTCGAGAACTACACGAAAACAGACAATCTAACTCTAACAGAAATACATATTATCCTTTAAAGACTTGATTCTCCCCACACTTAGTTAGCTGTGTTGTCGAAATTGTGATTAACTTCATTGTCAACTTCCATCGGACCATGTATGTAATGTTTAACTCTGTGACCATTAACTTTAAATTCAATCCCATTTGAATTTATTAATTCTATCGTTCCGTATGGGAAAACTCTTTTGACTATGAATGGTCCAGACCATCTTGATTTCAATTTTCCAGGAAATAGCTTGAATCGTGAATTGAAAAGAAGAACTATGTCTCCTTCTTTAAATTCTTTTGAACTTCTGATTCTTTTATCATGCCATTTCTTCGTTCTTTCTTTATAGATTAACGAATTTTCGTATGCTTCATGTCTTAATTCTTCTAATTCGTTTAGTTGACTTAATTGTAGACGTCCGGCTTCATGTAAATCAAGATTACATGTCTTCAAAGCCCAAAATGCTTTGTGTTCAATTTCTACTGGAAGATGACATGCTTTTCCATAAACAAGTCTAAAAGGTGTGGTTCCAATTGGAGTTTTGTAGGCTGTTCTAAAAGCCCAGAGTGCATCCTCCAATTTAATGGATCATTCCTTCGGATTTGATCCTACGGTTTTCTCTAGAATACGTTTTAAAGCTCGGTTGGTATTTTTAACTTGTCCACTTGTTTGTGGATGATATGCGGTGGAGATTTTATGAGTTACTCCATATCTTTTAAGAACTTTCTCAAGTTGATTATTACAGAAATGAGTACCCCGATCACTTATTAAAGTTTTCGGTGTTCTAAACCTTGCAAAAAGACGTTTTAAAAAGTTGACTACAACTCGTGCATCGTTAGTTAGGAGAGCTTGTGCTTCCGCCCATTTAGATACATAATCAATGGCTACGAGTATATATAGATTATTATGAGATTTTGGAAATGGACCCATAAAGTCAATACCCCAAATGTCAAATACTTCACATACTTGGATGACATTTTGTGGCATTTCATCACGTTGACTTATTTTTCCGGCTCTTTGACAAGCATCACAGGATTTGCAAAGAAGGTGTGCGTCTTTGTAAATTGTAGGCCAATAGAATCCAGCATCATAAACTTTTCTTACTGTTAATTGAGGCCCATAATGCCCTCCTGTTGGTCCTGTGTGACAATGGTTTAATATTTTACTAGCTTCATCTCCAAATACACATCGGCGTATTATTCTATCGGGACAACTTTTAAACAGATGTGGATCTTCCCAAAAATAGTGTTTTATATCACTGAAGAATTTCTTTCGTCTTTGGTACGATAATCCTTTTTCAAGGAATCCACAAACTAAGTAGTTTGCATAGTCTGCAAACCATAGAATTTCTTTATAATCTATCTTCAATAGATATTCATCAGGAAAGTTGTCTTGTATGGCCGATTCATTTAGAACTTCTAATTCGGGATTTTCAAGACGAGAAAGATGATCAGCGGCGAGATTTTCTGCTCCTCTTTTATCTCGGATTTCAATATCAAACTCTTGTAAGAGTAAGATCCAACGGATTAATCTTGGTTTAGCATCTTGTTTTGAAAATAGGCATCTAAGAGCAGAATGGTCGGTATAGACCACCGTTTTTGCTAGAACGAGATATGATCGAAATTTGTCAAAAGCAAAGACAATAGTAAGGAGTTCTTTTTCAGTAGTTATATAGTTCGTTTGTACTCCTTGTAACGTCTTACTAGCATAATATATAGGTTGAAATCGTTTTTCAATCCTTTGTCCTAAAACGGCTCCCATTGCAAAATCACTTGCATCGCACATTAGTTCAAATGGTAGATTCCAATTTGGTGTTATCATGATCGGCGCATTAGTGAGTTTCTCTTTAAGAATATTAAAAAATTTGATACACTCATCTGAAAAGATGAATGGAGCATCTTTTTCTAGGAGTTTATTCATAGGAGTGGCAATTTTAGAAAAATCTTTTATGAAACGTCGGTAAAAACCGGCATGCCCTAGAAAACTCCTAACTCCTCTAATATTGGTGGGATGTGGAAGTTTAGCAATTACATCTACTTTAGCTCTATCCACTTCAATTCCTTCTTTTGAAATTTTATGTCCAAGAACAATGCCTTCTTTAACCATGAAATGGCATTTCTCCCAATTAAGTACAAAATTTGATTGTTCGCATCTAATAAGCATTCGTTCCAGATTAACTAGACATGATTCAAATGTATCACCGAAGACTGAAAAGTCATCCATGAAAACTTCCATGCATTCTTCTATCATGTCATGAAAAATCGCCATCATACACCTTTGAAAGGTTGCAGGGGCGTTACAAAGTCCAAATGGCATGCGTTTGTAAGCAAAAGTACCATAAGGGCACGTGAACGTGGTTTTCTCTTGGTCCTCGGGTGCTATTGGAATTTGAAAATATCCGGAAAATCCATCTAGAAAACAATAGTAACTATTTCCGGCTAATCTTTCCAACATTTGATCTATGAAAGGTAAGGGAAAGTGATCTTTTCTGTTGGCGTCATTTAATTTTCTATAATCAATACATATACGCCATCCTGTTACAGTCCTAGTAGGAATAAGCTCATTTTTTTCATTTGTAATGACAGTCATGCCACCCTTCTTAGGCACGCATTGAACTGGGCTTACCCATGGACTATCAGAGATTGGATAAATTAGACCTGCGTCTAGCAGTTTAATAATCTCTTTCTTAACTACATCTTGCATATTAGGATTTAGTCTTCGTTGGCGTTGCACATACGTTTTATGACCTTCTTTCATAAGGATTTTATGTGTGCAATACGAAGGACTTATTCCTTTAATATCATGAATCTTCCATGCAATGGCTGGTTTATGAGCTTTCAACACAGAAATGAGTTGTGATTTCTCATTTTCAGTAAGAGAAGATGATATTATTACAGGTAATTCAGATTCACCATGTAAATAAGCGTATTCCAAATGGTTTGGAAGTGGCTTTAACTCTAATTTCGGAGGTTCTTCTATCGATGATTTATATCGATATCTGTCTTCTTCTTTTAGCATTTGAATTTCTTCTGTTGTTGGATCATATCCATTAGCTATAAGTGTAGCTAACATTTCAGCTTCATCAATTGGTTCATTACCTTCTCCTAAAGAACATTCTCCTGTTCCTTGTAATTCTGGAAATTCTTCTAATAATTCTGCATGTGCATCTATAGTTTGAATATAATAACATGTATCATCTGCAGATTGCGGTTGTTGCATTGCTCTATAAACTGAAAAGGTAACACTCTCATCCTCTATACTTACGGTCAGTTTCTTACCGAACACGTCTATCATTGCTTTAGCCGTATTTAAGAATGGTATTCCTAATATGAGAGGAACTTGAGAATCTTCTTCCATGTCCAAAACAACAAATCTACTGGAAATACTAAAGTACCAACTTTAACTAGCATGTTCTCCATTATCCCTCTAGAATATTTTATTGATCTATCGGCTAGTTGTATGCTTATTCTGGTTGGTTTCAATTTTCCAAGGTCTAGTTTAGCGTATAGTGAATACGGCATTAGATTTATACTAGCACCTAAGTCTACCAATGCTTCTATTGAATTAAGACTACCCAGAAAACATGGAATTGTGAAACTTCCTGGATCAGATAATTTTTCTGGTATCTTATTCAACAGCACTGCTGAACAATTAGCATTCATAGTAACAGCCGAGAGTTCTTCCATTTTCTTTCTATTTGAGATTAGATTTTTCAAGAATTTAGCATATCTAGGCATTCCTGAAATCACATCAATGAAAGGAAGATTTACATTTATCTGTTTAAACATATCCAAGAATTTGGATTGCTCGGCTTCAAGTTTCTCTTTCTTCATTTTACTCGGGTAAGGAAGTGGTGGTTGGTATGGTTTAACATAAGGTTTAGCCTTAACTGTGTTATCATCATTAACCTTTTCAACTACCGGTTCTTTTTCCTTATCTTGATCAGGTTGTGGTTCTTGTGGAGTAGGAATAGCTTCATCAGAAGTTACAGGTATTTCAGGTGGTTTAAGTGTTGTACCACTTCTTGTGGTAATGGCTTTAGCAGTTTCATTCCGGGAGTTAGCATTTGTATCACTAGGTAGACTTCCTGGTTTTCTTTCACCTATTAACCTTGCTAGGTTACTTACTTCTTGTTTCAAGTTTTGAATAGAAGCTTGTTGATTTCTAAATGCTTGAGCATTTTGTTCATTAGTTTGTTTCTGAGATGTGAAAAACTGCGTTTGAGTTTCAACTAGCTTCATCATCATATCTTCTAAATTCGGCTTTTTATCATCGATTTGTTGTGGTGGTTTGTTTTGAAAATTAGGTCTTTGCTGATTGTAAGTATTATTGGATACTTGTTGATTGCTAGGACCTTGTTGGTTGTTGTATGGAATATTTCGGTTATAATTCTGGTTTTGATTGTAAATTGGTCTTGGCGGTTGATAATTATTCTGATAATTATTTCCAGGCCTTTGGTTTATGTATGAAATATTCTCTCTTTGTTCCATTGTTAATTCAATACTGAGACAATCTTTTGTCAAATGTGGTCCTCCACACTGCTCACAACTAATTCGTATTGAGTGAATATCTTTAGTCATCTTTTCCATTCGTCTCTCCACAGCATCTATCTTTGCGGAAATGGAATCTAAGTCATGGCTAGAATCGGCTCTAGCTGCTTTAGATGATCTAACGATATCTTTTTCTTGGTGCCACTCATGTGAGTGGGAAGCAGTGTTATCAATAATTTTGTAAGCATCAGTTTCGGTTTTCTTCATAATAGAACCACCAGCTGCTATATCTATGTCTTTTATTGTAGTGATGTCGCATCCTTGGTAGAATATTTGTACTATTTGACAGGTGTCTAAACCATGTTGCGGACATCCTCTTAATAACTTTCCATATCTAGTCCACGCCTCATATAGAGTTTCATTCGGTTTCTGTGTGAACGTAACAATTTCTGCTTGAAGTCTTACGGCTTTAGATGCAGGAAAGAATTGTTTAAGAAATTTTTCAACTAAAACGTCCCATGTATCGATCGCCCCTTCGGGTAACGATTCCAACCAATCTTTGGCTTCTCCCTTTAAAGTCCAGGGAAATAACATGAGATATATCTGTTCATCCTCTACTTCTCGGATTTTAAATAGTGTGCAGATCCTATTAAAGGTACGTAAATGTTCATTTGGATCTTCCTTCGGAGCACCACTAAATTGGCATTGATTAGTCACCATGTGTAGAATTTGTCCTTTGATTTCATAATCTGGTGCATTAATGTCTGGATGAGTAATTGCGTGACCTTGGCTAGTGCGTTTAGCTCTCATTCGGTCTTCCATACTTAAAGGTTCCAGATTCTCCATAATTGAATTTGTTGAATCGGAATCACTAGAGGATTCTGATTTAATGGTTCGTTCCTCAACAATCTCTGTTTGAATGATTGGTGGTTCCGGAAGAAAGTTTAGTGGTTCAGGATCTACGAATCGTTCCTGAATATTCTCCGGATTCTCAATTGTGAGGTCGGGTTCAAAAAATGGATTATCGGAAATTTGAACTGGAGTACTTGGTCGACTGGATGACGATTCTAAAGAAAAATCAACGGCAGTAATATTTGCTAAATGTCTTGATCTTGTTACAGGTGGTGAACGTACAAAAGGTGGTGAACGTCTTGCTCGGTGCATTCACTGAATATCCTATTAGTTTTTTTAAAAGGAAAGAAAAATTATAATAAGTTATCCAATCAATAGACTTTTCTGATTTTGCCCATGTTTCAAATAGCCAAAAGATGCAGCAGAGGGGCAGGATTCGTTTGGTCTCAATATAATTTAGGACTGTTTGGCTCCAATAACCCGGTCCACGTACAAATCCAACTATTACTACGAACCAGAAAATTTTGATGTCTATCAATTTAACCACTTAAAATAAATTTTCGTAATTTCAAGAAATTTAGATAAGAAGTAGAACAAAAATCTATGTCCTAAAACTAGAATAGCGAGAAATAAGAAAGAAAAATAGTTCGTCGAAAAAGGTCGAAAAAGAAAAATGGTTGAAAAATAAAAGGTGACGGAAAAATAAAAGAAACTTATAAAACTTAAAAATACTTGACTAACCTAACCTTATTACTACAACTAACTTAAAATTATAATCGCAAATTGAGATTACTAATTGGAATGATAATTGATACATAGGTAAAAGTCGTCTAAAAATATTAAAGCTTACAGGAAAAACTATATCCCAAATGGAAATAACTTAAAAAGAAACTAAAACTTAAAAAGGCGTCGCAAAACTCTAAAGCACCTAAATCTTAGTCTAAAGAAAAAGCACTTAAGGAATTTTACGGCAAAGCCTAAAAATCTAGAAGTAAAGATAACTATGGCAAAAACTAAGTTTAAAACTAAATATGAGCTAAAAATACAAATATTACGCTAAAACAATTAAAAAGGGACAAAATATAAAAATATACAAAAAGTTGTAAAAAGTACAATTTTTATAAAAATATTATTTTTATATTATTTATTTATTAAAACTATTAATTTTACAATTTAATTAAACTAATTAAACTAAATACATAAATTAATTAAAACTTAAATTAAATACTAAATTAATTAAATATTTAACCCTAATACAAATTAATTAATAATAATTAATAATACTCCGTAATTAATGCCTGATTAGGGTTCTGGTCAGCTGTGTCAGACGGTCTCCGCGAGTTGCGGTATTTCAATCAGTAAACCCCGCGAGTCGCGGGGTTTCAAAATTCAACCCTGGAACAGTTTAAAACTTTACGCGTTTTTATTTTTTTTTATTTTCAATTTTCTGTTTTTATATTTTCTGTTTTAAAATCTAATTAAAATATTTATATAATTTAAATAAAACTTATCTTTAATAACTAAGATAAAAATAAACTTTATAAACTTATCTTTAAAACTTATCTTTACAAACTAAAGAAACTTTATAAAACTTAAATATTTAACAAAATCTTAAAAATACTTATATTTTTGTTTTTCTTTTTATATTTTCGAATATTTAAAATGTATTTTTATAAAAACGAATTTTAATAAAAGTAAACTAAAAATCTTTTTTTTTCTTTTTCTTATATTAGCGTTGCACTTCCGGCGTTTAAGAGATCCCCGGCAGCGGCGCCAAAAATACTTGATGTTTGCAGCGGGGTATACGAAATAGCTTATATTTTTACAAGAAATACTATTAAATACGATACAATTTTAAACAAGATATTTATTTATTTAGAGAATGGATATACCTAAACCTTGCTACAACACTATAGGCAGTGTACCTAATCGTAGAGTAGTATAGTTTTTAGTAAGTCCGGTTCGTTCCACAGGGAAATCTTTAAACAAAGCTTAACGCTATATTAGTTTACTTTTATAAAAATACAAATATATATATATAAGTAATATTATTATTATTATAAAGGGGGGTTTTTACCGTTTAATGACCGGTTTGTCGATTTTAAAACTTTAGTCGCAGTTAAAACCAAATATAAAATATTAAAAATAAATACAAGACTTAAATTAAAGCGTAAAGTAAATAACGATAATGAAATTACGAATAATAAAAGTGCGATAAAATAAACTTACGATAATTAAAAAGTACGATAATTAAAAGTGAAATTAAATAAAATAACAATAAAAATGCGATAATTAGAAGTGCAATTAAATATAAAATAAAGGAAATTAAATATGAAATAAAAGAATTATGCTTATTTAAACTTCCGTAATCATGATATTTGACGTGTTCATTTTAGTTTTATGCCCATGGGTTAATTGTCCTTTGTCCTGGATTATTTAATATGTCCATACGGATTTGTCCATAATAGTCCATCAGTCATAAATATAAAGTGCGAGTGTCCTCGTTAAATTATCCTTATACCCGAAGTTAAATATTCCAACTAATTGGGGATTCGAATTGTAACAAGGTTTTAATACTTTGTTTAATGAATACACCAGGTTATCGACTGCGTGTAAACCAAGGTTTTACTACTTTGTTAACAATTACACCAATTACCCTTGAATGTAATTCACCCCTGTTTCAACAAGTCTATTAACTATTAATCCAGTTCCGTGTCCGGTAAAATGAATAATTATTGGTATTTATAGATATCCCGCCCACCGTACCCAGTCAAGCGTATGTGGTTATATATAAATACGTCGAATTATAAGTTTGTATATTAAATTAACAAGGTATTGTTTAGTTAATATAAAACCCATTAATAGCCCATAGTCTAATTTCCACAAGTGTCGTTCTTTTATCCAAACCCCAATTATGGTACAAAGCCCAATTACCCAATTTTAGTAATTAGCCCAACATCATGATTACTTCGGATTAAATAAGCATAATAATAACTTAGCTACGAGACATTAAATTAAAAAGGTTGAACATAACTTACAATGATTAAAAATAGCGTAGCGTTACACGGACAGAATTTCGACTTACACCCTTACAACATTCGCAAACATACCCTTATTATTAGAATTAAAATTAAAATTAAAATTATAATATATATATATATAATATATAATACGTTTATATTGAGAGAAGAAGGAAAAAAAGATGATAAAAATGATCAGAATTCGGTTGGCTTTATAGGGAGTTTCAAAACTTGGGGCTCCGCGACTCGCGGCCCATTTTGCCTTCAAACTCCGCGAGTCGCGGAGTTTGCTTTTATAGCTCACACGAGTTTGGCTCTTTGTTTACCGACGGTTTTATAAATAAATATAATATATTAAATAATTATAAGAATTATTTAAATATTATATTATATTTATGTGCATAGTTAACTTGTAATTTTTAGTCCGTTGCGTTGAGCGTTGAGAGTTGACTCTGGTCCCGGTTCCGGATTTTCGAACGTCCTTGCGTACAATTTAATATCTTGTACTTTGCGTTTTGAATCTTGTACTCTTGTAATTTCGAGACGTTTCTTATCAATAATTGGAACCTCTTTGATTGTCTTTTGTACTTTTGAGCTTTTTGGTCGTTTGCGTCTTCAATTCGTCGAATCTGTCTTTTGTCTTCACCTTTTATTATTTAAACGAATATCACTTGTAAATAGAACAATTGCAACTAAAAGCTTGTCTTTCTTGAGGAATAATGCTATGAAATATATGTTCGTTTTTAGCATTATCAATAACGATCGAGTAAAGTATGCCACTAGCTCATTGGGTGGCAATGCTTTAACTTGGTGGACTGCTCATGCCAAGTCCGTAGAAATTGACAATGCTAATGCAATTCCATGGGACGAACTCAAAAGCATGATGGTTAACAAATTCTGCCCAAGGAGTCAAGTTCAGAAACTTGAAGCTGAGTTCTGGGAACTCAAGGTGAAGGGTACTAATATTGATAGCTACACCAACCGATATCTTGAGCTTTCTACTCTATGTCCTGAAATGTTTCCTACCGAGGCTAGGAGAATTGAAAGGTATATCGAAGGTCTTCCCGAGGATGTTCAAGGGAATGTTATTGCTGCCGAGAAGGTTACTCTTGATGCTGTGATTCTCATGGCACAAAATTTGATGTTGGTCAAGAGAAGAATAACGTCGGGTAATAAGCAGGTTGAGACCAAGGGTAATGATGGTAAGAGGAAGTTTGAGCCATCTCAAGGTTCGACTCAGAACGTTGGTAAGAAGCATGTGGATGGTACAAAGACGAATTACAAGGGTTCCTATCCTTTCTGTACTCGTTGTGAGAGGCATCACCCGGGTTAGTGTACTGCTGTTTGTTCGTTGTGTAAGAAAGTGGGACACGTTGCTAAGACGTGTAAGACTCCTCCAAAGGATAAAGTGATTATTCCTGCCAAAGCTCATCCTACTTGCTATACTTGTGGAGAAAAGGGACACATTAGTCCAAATTGTCCTAAGAAGAAGGATAATCCTGCTACTGGAGCTAATACTACTGCTGCGAAGGGTCGTGCGTTTGTTATTACTGCTGCTGAAGCATGAGATGAAGATGAGGTCATCACGGGTACGTATCTTGTCAATAATTGTTATGCAACTATTTTATTCGATACTGGTGCCGACAGAAGTTACGTGTCTAGTGATTTTTGTACCCTGTTTACTGAAAAGCCTCAACCCTTAGAAACCAAAAGATTAGTAGAAGTAGCTAATGGAAAGATCATGCAAGTCGATAAAATCTATAAAAACTTCAACCTAATCCTAGCCAATAAAGAATTTAAGATAGACCTTTTACCGGTCGAGCTCGGAAGTTTTGACGTCGTAGTTGGAATGGATTGGTTACGTCCATTACATGCTGCCATCCTGTGTTACGATAAAACTATTCATGTTCCATTGGGAAATGGAGAGACTCTCATCATCCAAGGTGAAAAAAGTGGTTCCAATCTCAACATCATCTCCTGTATTAAAACTTGTAAATACCTTATGAAAGGTTATCCAGCTATTCTAGCCCATGTTAAGATGATTGAATCAAAAGAGAAGCGTATTGAAGATGTACCAGTGGTTAAAGAGTTTCCTGATGTGTTTCCCGAAGATCTTCCTAGTCTTCCACCTCCTCGACAAGTTGAATTTCAAATTGATTTAACTCTTGGTGCTGCACCTATTGCTAAAGCTCCATATCGTTTAGCACCCGCCGAGATGAAGGAATTATCCAACAAACCACAAGAACTATTGGATAAAGGTTTTATTCGTCCAAGCTCGTCCCCATGGGGAGCTCCTATTCTGTTTGTTAAGAAGAAGGATGGTACGTTAAGGATGTGTATTGATTACCGTGAACTTAACAAGCTTACTGTCAAGAATCGTTATCCGTTGCTTCCAAGGGTCAAGCGTCTATTCAAAGGTTGATTTGAGGTCCGGTTATCACCAACTCAGAGTCAAGGAATCCGATATTCCTAAGACTGCTTTTCGCACTCGTTATGGGCACTATGAATTTTGTGTCATGCCTTTTGTTTTAACCAACATCCCAGCAGTATTCATGGATCTTATGAACCGTGTTTGCAAACCCTATCTCGATAAATTCGTCATTATTTTCATTGATGACATCCTGATCTATTCCAAGAGTGAGGAAGAACATGAGCAACATCTGCGCATGATTCTTGAACTCTTACGAAAGGAACAACTTTATGCTAATTTTTCTAAGTGCGAATTTTGGCTCAAAACCGTACAGTTCCTCGGACATGTTGTTGATAGTAACGACATACATGTCGATCCAGCTAAGATTACAGCTATTCAAAACTGGGAGATATCAAAGACTGCGAAGCATATTCATCAATTTTTGGGACTCGCTGGTTACTATCGGAGATTTATAAAAGATTTTTCTCTCATTGCTAAACCCCTTACGAAGCTAACTCAAAAAGGGAAGAAATTTGAGTGGTCCGAAAAACGGGAATCTGCTTTTAAGATTCTGAAGGAGAAATTGACCACAGCTCCGATCCTCACTTTACCTGAAGGTACTGATGACTTTGTTGTTTACGGCGATGCTTCAAATCAAGGCTTTGGTTGTGTTTTAATGCAACGTGAAAAGGTTATTGCCTACGCATCTAGGCAGTTGAGGAAACATGAGGAGAACTATACCACACATGACCTTGAGTTAGGTGCCGTGGTATTTGCATTAAAGATATGGAGACATTATCTGTATGGTACTCACTTTACAGTGTACACTGATCATAAGAGTCTCCGACACATCTTTGATCAGAAACAGTTGAATATGAGGCAAAGTCGATGGCTCGAGACATTGAACGATTATCACTGTGAGCTGAAATATCATCCCGGTAAGGTGAATGTAGTTGCCGATGGTCTTAGTCGAAAAGATGATGTTAAACGTGTTCGTGCTCTAAATCTAAAAATCAAATCGAATCTTATATCACAAATCTATGAAGCTCAACTGGAAGCTATTAAACCGACACTTATCAAAGGTGAAGGACCTATCGGTTTTGAGAACCAACTCCAAGTGAAAGCTAATGGTACACGGTACTTTGGAAACAGAATTTGGGTCCCTCGTTACGATAATCTCCGTGAACTAGTCTTGGATGAAGCGCATAAGACTAGATACTCTATTCATCCCGGTTCCAGTAAGATGTATCATGATGTGAAGGAATTTTACTGGTGGCCTAACATGAAAGCCGACATTGCTACTTATGTTAGTAAGTGTCTCACTTGTTTGAAAGTCAAGGCCGAACATCAAAAGCCTTCTGGTCTGTTGACTCAACCCGATATTCCGCAGTGGAAGTGGGAATGTATCACTATGGACTTCGTTACTAAGTTACCTAAGACTTCGAACGGTAACGATACTATTTGGGTTGTAGTTTATCGTCTTACTAAATCTGCACATTTCATACCGATTAAGGAAACTGACAAGATGGAGAGATTATCACAGCTTTATATTAAAGAAATCGTCTCACGTCATGGTGTTCCTATCTCGATTATTTCTGATCGCGACAGTCGATTTGTTTCTAGATTCTGGAAAACTCTACAATCTGCTCTTGGAACTCAACTCGACATGAGTATAGCCTATCATCCGCAAACTGATGGTCAAAGTGAACGAACTATTCAAACCATTGAGGATATGCTACGTGTTTGTGCAATTAATTTCGGCAAAGGATGGGATAGACATCTACATTTGGTTGAATTTTCTTACAATAACAGTTATCACTTCAGCATTAAAGCTGCACCTTTTGAAGCTTTATATGGATGGAAGTGTAGATCCCCTTTGTGTTGGGATGACCTTGAGGACAGACATTTAACTGGTCCTGAAATCATTCACGAAACTACCGAAAAGATCGTTCAGATTAAGGAACGTTTAGAAACTGCCCATAGCCGACAAAAGAGCTATGCCGATAAGAAACGAAAAGACATCGAATACCAAGTTGGAGATAAAGTCATGTTGAAAGTATCCCCTTGAAAAGGTGTTGTCCGCTTCGGTAAGCGAAGTAAACTCAGTCCACGATATGTTGGACTATTCACAATCACTGAAAGAGTCGGTCCCGTGGCATATCGACTAAAACTGCCAACCGAACTCAGTCAAGTACATGATGTGTTTCATGTCTCAAATCTTAAAAGGTGTCTTACTGATGACACACTCGTTATTCCTCTGGATGATGTCCGCATTGATGAGCAAATGCACTTCATTGAAGAACCTATAGAAATCATGGAAGGAGAGGTCAAACAAACGCGTAAAAGCAATATACCTATCGTTAAAGTCCGTTGGAATTCGCGTAGAGGCCCCGAATATACCTGGAAATGCAAAGACCATATGATACAGAAATATCCCCATCTCTTCTCAACTGCTGATACAAACGAGGAATCTACCTAAAAACTTTGGGACGAAGTTTTCAATAACGGGGAGGTACTATAACGACCCTCATTTTTCCATTCTATACTTTTCTTTATTAAATGCCCAATAATATAATTAAACTTTAATCGGTAATGGTTAAGCGTTAAGAATTATAAAATACGATAATTAACTTTAAAGATGTACCAAATCAAAACACAAATTCTCTCTCAAAATCTCTCTCCCCTCTCTCCCATTTTCGGCTCCCAAAACCGAAACATCACCACCACCCATCGAAATCATGATCAATCTTCAAGGTGATCTTCAAGGATTCTTCATGTTCTTCGTGTTCTTCAAGAATCTTCGAGGTGTTCTTCGAATCTTCAAGGCTTTGATCTTCAATCATCAAAGAGTTTCTTCTTTTCTTGTTAGTCATCTTCGAATCTTCAAAGGTATAACATAAACCTTAAACTATTTACATAAACTTTGATCTTTGTTAATTCATATTCATAATAAACACTTGTTTATTCATAAGTATATACATAAACACACCAAGATCTATATATACATGAAAGAAAAAATATATATATATTTGTACGTAGATGTGTCGACTAAGAAAAAAGAGGGAAAGGAAGCTTTGATCTTCAAAACCCTAGATACAATTAGGAGATTTGTTTGTGTTTAATTAAGGAAACAAAATAACTATATATATACATATATACATATCGACATATACATATATATACATGTAAAAAATATATATTATATATATATATACATATATACACGAAAATATATACATATACATACTAAAACCCTAAACCCTAATTACACCTAAACTATACTACTTTAATTAAAACCCTAAACCTTACCCTAATTTATTAAAACCCTAGCTTAATTACTAAACCCTAGACATTTATTAAACCCTAGGACATTTATTACAAACCCTAATCATTAAAATACTACTTTAATTAACTAACCCTAATTAATGAAACCCTAATACTACTTATACTATTAATTAACATGTATACACTATTACTATTACTAACACCTATAACCTACTACTTATATTGTAACACATAAAAACATTTTGGGATATGTATTAGAGATGTATAGATCTTCGAACTTTCTTGATGAATGGTTTCTACGAAACTCTAGACGGAAGGGTTTGGATTTTCCGATTTAAAGGATCCTGTAGCTCAAGCCCCTAGACCTGAAATGGCCATTCGAAGGGAAAGTGGTGATTGAAAGCTTATCTAATACGGCAAGTATCCTAAAATGGAAAACACTCTTAAAGTAGAAACTTTCTAGTTATAGAAACTTACTAAAATAAGAACCCTACTAAAAGTGGAAACTTTCTAAAAATGGAAACTCACTAGGAAAGAAAACTTAGTAAAACTTACAACACTATCATACTTAAACATCTACTTAAATTTGGGCAAAAACACTTACTACTCTTAAATGTCAATAGGTTGACTTTTCTGCTCACTCATCCAACTTTCTATTCTGAGGAATAACTCTATCTCTCTACTTACTAAGGTGAACTTCATAGCCCACTTTCTATCGTGCACAACTTATTTACTTTTACTTGGGGTGAGACACATGCTGTTTTTACATTTTACAATTTAGACACAAGTGCCAACTGTTAAGACTATGCTATACCCAGCTATGTCTGACTAAGTCCCTATAGTGTTATTTTTAATTGCTCGTTGAATGCATGCTTAATTATTGGGGGTAGGCCTATCGGGAGTAACGTCCCCGATACATTTGACTAAGTCATTGTATTATTTATAATGAAATTAAACCGACAAGTATAAACTACAACTTGTCTTTGGGGCAAACTTGAACATTTAGTCTAAATATCACGCACTGGCATAACTTTTTGATCTACGAGATCAACTTTATAAACTAAATCTTGTGGTCTAAAACAATGGTCAAACTTATTTGTTAAACCTATGATTTCACTCAACCTTTTTGGTTGACACTTTAGCATGTTTTGTCTCAGGTGCTGTTTGATTCAAGCTTTCTTTCTTACTGCTTATGTGATGCTACTTGGACATAGGATCAAGAGATATCGCATTATTTACTTTTGCATTTGAACATTTACATTATTGTTACTTCCATCATTGTAACGACATTTGATTTTCCGCTGCGTACTTTCAATAAATATAATTTTATCATTTAGTATTGTTCTCGTTTATTATAATATGTTGGTTTGTTTGGTATTAAGTCACATGTCGCCCAGGCCCTAACTAGGGGTGTGATAAATGTTATTTTCGGTAATAACAATGCCAAAGGAGCTATCACAGATACGTGTTAAACGTTTACTCAGGTTCCAAGTGTTTTCAGGTGCATTACTATATGCATAAATCTTTCCTTCCATAGATGAAGTGCGGTTGGTTCATTCTCTCGATTGAGGTGTTTTTAAGAATCATGAAAGGTTTGAACGCAGATTGTAATCGTCAAGATACAAATGAGGTTTAAGATGAAATCAAGTGGCAAACTTGAAGAAATATTTAGTTTCATATGTTATAATCAATATTTTAATTTATTTTTATTGTCTAATGTTAGTTGTCCACAGTTAGTAGTCCACAGTTAGTAATTCATTAATTCATATATAGTTTAATATATAATATTCGAATTAATTAA
The DNA here is from genome assembly GCF_046630445.1 of Rutidosis leptorrhynchoides. Taxonomy (NCBI): domain Eukaryota; kingdom Viridiplantae; phylum Streptophyta; class Magnoliopsida; order Asterales; family Asteraceae; genus Rutidosis; species Rutidosis leptorrhynchoides. The sequence goes on along the minus strand of NC_092338.1, from coordinate 273,436,733 downwards.
TACGTATCGTGACCCATATTATACATGTCTCAGACTCGATCACAACTCAAGGTATATATATTATTGTAGAATCAACCTCGACCCTTTATATGCTAACTCGAGCATTACCGCGATATAGAGTGACTTACAGTTATTCCAAATAATATATATAGATGACGTCGATATGATATGTCAAAACCTTGTATACGTGTCCCGATATTTAAAGTGCGTAAAATAAATAACAGAAATTAAATGACGATAAATAAAATTGTGAGAATTAAAATTGCGATAAATAAATTGCGATAAATGTAATAAGGAATTAACAGTTAGCTAGGAACAGTTAGCTAGGATTTTGTTAGCGTGGATTCTTAACAAAATTTCTCATAGTTAATTTGTTTGTTTCTAACAAAATTTATTTTATCCAATGTTTTCTTCATTATGCCACTTGTTGGATTCTGGTAGGTCAAAATCCAAATATGAAATTGAATGAAAAAAGTTATTCTGTGGTGAACGGATACGTATATCGGTGGATGTAAGTAGGATAGTAAGTGACTGTTTAATCAGATTCGAAGAATGTACAGTGTAACTTATTAATGTGAAATCTAAATATTCCTCGGGTATTACCTACCCGTTAAAATATTTTCACCATTAACAGTTTGTACAAAAGAATTTTTAATTACAATCTTTATGAAAAAATATATACATATATATTTTCTTCAGATGTAATCATGGATTTAATGAGTCAATATGATATTAAACTCATTTGATTTACCGTTAGAACAAGAATATATAATCTCTAAAACATTAGAGATTACATAATTGCCATGTCGAACGAAGATAAATGATGTAGAACGTCATGTAGAACGATGATTATTCTTGAGGTATAGATTGTGATGTTGAGATGTGTGATGCGGATGTTGTTGTTGGTGGTACTGGTATTGATGTTGGTGGTACTATTGGTGCCGATGATGTTGCTGAAGCTGGTACGTTTTGCACCATTTTTTCCAAGGCTACAACTCGGGCGCGAATCTCGTTGACTTATTACTCGAGAATGATTGTCGATAGGAACGAGTGAATGAATAAGGTTTAGAATCTGAGTTGTGATATAGTCATGGCGAGATACTCTGGAAATGAGAGAGAAAATGGTGTTTCGAACAGGTTCGCCGGTAAGTGCTTCAGGTTCTTCGCCAAGAGGTGAATTCAGTTGATGGAAGGGATCGCCTTCTTCACGTCTCCATTGATTAAGTCGACTACAAACCCATCCCCAATTAATCCAGAATTTGATGATGGCTTGATTGGTTGATTCATTCCGGTGACGCTGCTTTCGAAACTTAGGTGAACATCTATGTCGGAATAGTTGTCGGATTCCGAAGAACTTGAACTAGTGGCGAGTTCCATTTCGTACGATTGAGTAAAGGGTTTTTCGGTATGAAATGATTTTCGGCTATCGGATGGTATTCTAATTACATAGAATATCTATATATATATAGAACAAAAGATTTCGTAGATTACGGAGAAATTTACGGAATATGTCAGGCAAAGTTTACAGTAACATATATGCTAAGATATGAATTAGAAGATACGCTAAGATATGAATTTTATCTATACACTATTCATGCAATCAATGTAGTAAGGTGTGTCTAGACTAAGAATGATAAGCAGGTAACTTTTAACGCGAAATGATAAGCAAAACTATTGACATGCAGACACGGTCGAAGTCCAGACTCACTAATGCATCTAAACAACTACTAGTTAGACACACTAATGCAAGACCTGGTTCGCTAAGACTACCGCTCTGATACCAACTGAAATTCCCAGTTCATATCGATTATAAACGATTCACAATAGTTGATTTCATTGCGAGGTATTTGACCTCTATATTATACATTTTACAAACATTGCATTCGTTTTTAAAAGACAAACTTTCTTTACATTGAAAGTTGACGGCATGCATACCATTTCGTAATACATCCAACTATAATTGACTTAATAATAATCTTGATGAACTCAACGACTCGAATGCAACGTTTTTTAAAATATGCCATGAATGACTCTAAGTAATATCTCTAAAATGACCAAATTCACATCGGAAGAGTTCTTTAATACCTGAGAATAAACATGCTTTCAAGTGTCAACTAAAAGGTTGGTGAGTTCATAGGTTTATCATAAACAATTATTTCAATAGACCACAAGATTTCATTTTCGGTTTCAAAACACTCATAAGTGTATAAAATACATTCGTATGATGAACACCTGATAACCTATATTAACAAAAGGCATTAAAAATGTCCCAAAGGATAACAGAACCACTCGTCTGTAGAGAATATATCGACAGAACCACTCGTCAGTAGAGGATAGATCGACAGAACCACTCGTCTGTAGAGAACAGAACCACTCGTCTGTAGAGAATTTATCTATCATTCGCTTCAATTAGTGACAATTATAATAAACACTAATTCTTATTTTACCAAGCTAATATAGGTGATATCCGATATAATAATCCAACCATAGAATGTAGTTTTAAGTACTTGTGCCTATTTCGTCAAACATTTATAAAAGCAGCGCATGTATTCTCAGTCCCAAAAATATATATTGCAAAAGCATTTAAAAATGGAGCAAATGAAACTCACAATACTATATTTGATAGTAATTATGCATATGACGGCATTGAACAAGTGCAAGGTTGGCCTCGGATTCATGAACCTATATCATGTGTATATATATTAATACATATCCTTGTAATCGAACAATTATATATGTATATATATATTATTATTAGTGATATAATTTTTATATTAGTGACTTATATATTTCATTATTAATGTATATATATATATATATATATATATATATATATATATAAATTTTGTTATGTTATATGTATTAAATATTTTATATCTATATTTCATTTGTTTTGTTTAGTAATTATAATAATACCAAAATAATGTTAGTAGTGATTAAAATAATAATAATGATAATACTAGTATTAATAATAATGATAATAATATTAATGATTCTATTAATAATAATATTAATGTTAGTTTTAATAATGAATCTTATAATAATGATAATAACAGTAATTTTTAATAAAATGAAACGTTTATTAATAATGATAATGAAAATAATAATTTTTATAATAGTACGTAATACTTAATAATAATAATTATTATAGCAATTTAATTATTAATGATAATATTAATAACAATACTTATTTAATCAAAATCATAATCTTCATGTTTAATTTCTAAACTAATAACTAAAGCTTCTATAACATCAATTCGTAATCATAATCGTAATAATAATAGTAATACTTATATTAATAATAATCATAATAATAATAATATTTAGTGATAATACTAGTACTAGTAATTATAATGATATTAATATTAGTGATAATAACAATAAACTAAATAATAATACTTGGTAATGATAATAATATTAGTAATAACAATATTAATAATAATTATATTTAATATACTCATAATAATAATAAGTGATAAATAATAACATTAATAACTATAGTACTAATTATAATATCAATAATAATATTAATAATAATTTTGGTAATGAAATAAACCTTCCAAATCAGCTTTTTAAAAAAAATTGTCACTAGCAGGGCTTGAACCCGAGACCTCTCTCTCACCAACGTCACCCCCTAACCATTACACCATTTATGATTTTCTGAAATTATCTCAGTTCTATATTATATAACCCGTCCATTTTTCTGTTACATGTTCTTCTTCATAAAAAAATTTACTCGATCCATAGGTTTATCAATCTTCAAAACAGGAATTTAAATATTTCTAGATAATAACCAATCAATATCAATTGTTTATATTTAGTTGAAAATGAAAAAAAAATTAAAAAAAATTTCCTTCACAGCCTCTGCTGCTCGTCGCAGGTTTAAACACACAAAAAAAAAAAATTTGATTTTTGATTCTGTGATCGTTTTAGACCAAGGTTATAACACAAAATATGTTTCTAATCACTCATAGAAACTTTCCAAATCGTTAATTGAAACAGAAACATTAGAACAAGCTTGAATTTCTCGAAGAACAAAGTGTTGACTTTTTATTTCAAAATGTTTGACTCACGAATTCGATCTTGTTTTGAAAAATTGGAAGTTGAGACTTTACAGAAAGTTCAACTAGGGTAATCCTAACACAATGGCATTATTAGTTTTTGAAATGAATTCGAATTCGAGTTTTTGACTATAAAGTTGAAGAACAGAGGTATTGACATACGTTCTTCCTCTTTTTGTTTTAATTTCCCATTTGCAGTAAATAATGGTGTCAAATATATATGGCAATCGAATGATTGAAGCTAGTAACACTGATGTGATAGATTTTTGTTGGTATTGCAAAGTGATATCGATGGGTAACAATATTAGACAGGATATTCAATCAGATGAATAAAATAAATAAAGCAGACATCTGAATTTAATTAATTCGTACGTTTGATACAGTTTAAGTGATGAATTTAGTGATACAAACAAAATCTAATATAGTTTGATTGTGATGTAAAACAGATTTAGGATCCTATGAGTATAATACGTATTTTATCTATAATTATATACATATATATCAGTGTTTATATATATTTATCTGTATCAATAACTATATACATATATATCAGTATTTATATATATTTATCTGTATATATATTTATTTATATATGTATAACTGTACTTTATATATGTGTATTTATTTATATATGTGTTATATATATATATATATATATATATATATATATATATATATATATATATATATATATATATAATTCGTAAACTTTATTATTAATACTATTGATAATGTTATTAAAAATACTAATACAATAATAAAACTATTAATAATAAAATTATCGAGATTTTAATAATAATACTATTAATTATATTAGTAATAATACTAAATAATAATAATATCAAACTAATAAATAAAAATAATAATACTGATATGATAATACTAATGATGGAAGTTTTAATAAAAGATAAGTTTAATAATAACTAATAATAATGATGATAATAAAAATGATCATAGTAATTCTATTAGTTATAATAATATTATTGATGATAATAATAATATTAGTATTAATAATATAACTAAATATTAATATTATTGATGATAATAATAATAATATTAGTAATAATAATATAACTACTTATACATATCAAATTTTATATATTTATTTATATCTCATATTAGAACTAATAATATTAATAATACAAATATTAATATCAATATTAACATTAGTAATAATAATGGAAGTAATAATAATAATAATATTGATATATCATTTATATTCTAACTTGTAATATATTAACTTTACATTTCATTTACTTATGTAATACTTATTCTATAAAATAACATATTTGAATTTTTAACAATTATATATATATATTATATATATATTTTAATATAATAATATAAATCATATATACACTTATATGTATTCGTTTTAATAGTAATTTAATATTTTATTTATCATTTTACGTTTTTAATTCCACTTGATTAAAGTGTATTTTATTAACTCAAAATATTATATGTATATATATATATATATATTTACATATTCATTTACACACAGTTGTTCGGTGAATCATCGGGTATAGTCAAAGATTAACTAAATCCATATAAATAGTTCAAAGACTTCTGAGACACAACATTACAGACTTTTCTTATCGTTTCGAAATCATATAAAGATTAAGTTTAAATTTGTTCGGAAATTTCCGGGTCGTCACAGATCATGGGTTTTGTGCACTAATTAAACACATTTCATGGAAATGGCTTCTTATGAGTTTGGTGTTCTCGTTGTTGATTGTTGCGAAATTTCAAAAGCGTCTTTTCTAACCTCCTGTGCTACAAGGGAGCCACCCTCATTAAATCATGCTTAAAATTGGGTTAGTTTTATTGGATTTTGACTATTCGGATGTTGAGAATCTAGATAAATTGATGTCCATTGATGGGTTATATGGTTGTCCATTTACTGCATGGTTGCTTCCTGAAAATCGTGTTCAATTAGTTTTTAAGATCGCGTGGTTGGTGGTTAGAGGCCTACCATTGGCTTTCAATTCCGCAGACAATGTATCAAAAGTGGCTTCAAACATCAGTGATGGTTGTTACTAGTATAGAGAGGCATATCGCAGATTTCCACGACGCTTTTAAGATCGGTCTTTCTGGTGGTAAGTCACTGATTTTGGGTTAAAAGAAAATGGTAAATGTTTTTGCTTTGTGCATTCGGTGGCCTCAAATTTTGCTTCTGCATTCGGCTTCACATATTTTGCAATCCCCTAAGTTACAGGATTGAGAACATCATGGATTAGCTTTAGAACATCCCCCATAACATCTGACATTCCATTGACCACTGAAGCATGGAGATAGTTGTTGAAAGGTTCACCAACTATATCCGAGTCCAGCATCATATGCACCAACACTGGAAGGCCATTCTTCAGATCAGCAAACTTGGCCTCTATAGCAACAACCTTTTCACCAGTTCAACACGCACAACCTCCAATGGTTTTTTCAAATTTTCATTTTCTTTCAACAAGGACTCATTTTTTCATCCTCAGCTTCATGTTTATGCCTTTAATGGTTTTCAAGGCTTATTCCTTCTTATGATAAAGCTCAGTAGATATAGACAATCGCTTCTGCAAATTCTGCACTTCTAGTTCATAATTTCTCAACCTCTTCGAATTTTCTGCAGCTTGAGCAACTAGAAATCCCTAAACTTGTTGCATTTTCAAGCCGTGAGGCACATGTTGAGTATGCAACACCAAAGAAGCAATAGTTCATTGTAAGCTTTCATTTATATATAAGCTTGAAAGTGATGAAGAGATAACAGCAATAGAGCTCATCTACACAAGTCATTGTAAATTCAAAAATTATAAGAAACAATAAATCACAATTCAAAATATCAGTTTTACACAGTTAGTACCTTCAGCAAATCAATAAAGTTGTCAGATTTATTGAGGGGATCTTCAATAAATGACCGCATAGCATCCAGCGGTACAGCAGGAGGAGGAATTAAAGAAGAGGAAGAGTGGGTATTAGTGTGATCTGGAGAAGTGTGTGGTGGAGTAGAAGGAGTTCTTTCATCGTCATCTTCTTTATCATCATCATCATCATCCTCAAAATCATCATCATCTTTGTCATAGGCAGAAGGTTCATCATCTGAAAGTACAATTCCTCGTCAAGGAGTGAAACATAAGCATGGACAAATGCAATACTTCATATAACATAGTAAGGAAGAGCATAATACATACTTCTGGGTTTTTTTAAAAGGACCCAAAGAGCTTTCTGGATGTTTGCCTTCTCATTTCAACCGTTTTAAATTTTTCTTTAATGGGGGAGTAGGAGTAGAGTTCAAAATTTCAACATCATGAGTAGGATCACCAGAACCACCTTCATACTCTGTGGTTCATTCTCGAGTTTTCTGTGATTTCTCAAGGTTGGCAAAGGTTATTTCCTACGCTTCAATCTCCTCAGCAGTTTTAGGGCGTTCAACAACTTCAATATCATCAAAATCACTGGTAGTGAAAGTTTTGATAACCTTCATATCTTCTTCTGCACAAAGATTACATGAAAAATTAACAGGAAGCATATGTAAGCAAGAATATCAGTTATATCAGGAGCATTAAAACACAGTAGAATAACAAGAAGCCTACCATGGCCTTTAAAATGAAGTAGAGGCACCGTAGTAGCTGTCCAGTCGCTACTCACACCATAAAGTACCATAATAACTTCCAGATCAATTAATGATCTTTGGGGAAGTTTCAAATTGCTAAGGGATTCCACCTGTGATGACCCGGGAATTTCCGATCAAATTTAAACTTTAATCTTTATATTATTCTGACACGATAAGCAAAGTCTGTAATGTTAAGTCTCCAAATTTTAGAATTTACATTTATGTAATCAATTACCCTTAGACTATTCCCGACGATTCACGAACAATTGTGTGTAAATAAATATGTAAATATATACATATGTAAATATAAGAATACATATTAAGTGGAATTAATAAGATACAAAATAATCATTATCATTATTATTATTAGAAAATAATACAATTTATTAACACTAATAGTATTATTATTATTATTATCATTTTATGAAATTTTGGTATCATTGTACTTATTATTATTATTGATATAATTGTTATTGTTGTTATTATTATTATTATTAGTACCTTTAGTAATTAAAATATTATTATTATTATTAATTGGCATTACTAATATATTTAATATATTTATATCTATTATCAATATCAATATTACTCAAGTTCAACATTAAATAAATAAAGAATATTGAAGCTAGAAAATTAAGCGATTTATTTGTTAAACTACATTGTCAAACTTTATCTCAATTAATTAATTTTATATCTAAACCCAGTACCATTTGATTCCAAGTTAATCACAAAGTAACAAAATTTGTTGAGTATCATTTTCAACTTTCCAAATTTTTTTATCTATTATTGTACGAGTGGAATATTATATAAATTCCATGATACAAGATATACATATACATATCATCAACAACTTTCACTAGCTACTTTCTATTATTTTCTTTCTTCCCTTTTTCTTGATTGGTTCCTACCTCTGATTTCGGTAAATAACAAAAATCAATTCACATTAACAAACGAATTCAATGTACATCGATATCTACTTTATATATTTTCTTTGTTTGATTCTCCTTGGCACAAATATCGCTGTCAACTTCTTTAATAAATTATAGCAATCGATGAACCCATATCACATGGGAGGGAATGCCACACTCTTCTTCATTCTCTTGTAAACACACCAACATACACAAAACCCATTCGACAACTCTCATCCGCCTCCAACTTCAATCTCCTTGAAAAAACAAACAACGATATTGATGTTATAATTAAGGACCACAGCCTAACCCATCACCCATGACCAAATCACCCAACACCATAACTCAAACAGCCCTCAATTCTACCATCCGGGACACCCTTTTAACACCACCATCAAGAACCACCGCCATCCAATATCCCTAACCCGGCTGCTACATAGTTGTTTCTGTTTTGGACAGGTAAAACAACAACCCATTTCCCACAAGTAACTAGATGTGATTTCATTGTAGCTGCACTTCTATTACTGCTATCACTCGATAACACAATCACCATAAAAGCTATTGCAGAAGCTCTCTTAATTGACCCGTCACCAAAACTGCTTCGGTGATAATCACCCTCAAAATAAAATGGTGTAAACCATATTCATTCTCTTGAATCACCTCACGAACACAAACAACAACTAGTTCACTGTGAGCTGCATCGAGCACCATTAAATGAAACCTAACAATATTCTTTCTGTTATCCTTACCTTCGGCTAAAGAACACCATCACCAATCGTTGCTTTCTGTTTTCTGTGTTATCTATCAACCACCAAAGCCACCTCACTCTTCTTGTTTGCATCCATTTTCTCATCACCATAACCTACCAAAAATTACTACTACAATGTATATAATTGAGTGTTATTATTTTTTTTTTCTATTTTTCGATTACGATTTGCAACACCAAGAGCTTTACATCACCTTTCTTCCTCTCTATCTCATATATCACACTCTTTTCTCCCTCTCACCTTATAAAGTACTTTGTGAACTCAAGAGGACCAAAAACCCTTGAACCACTAACTACCTTTTATATATATTTTTTTGTTGAAGCCGACACCTTCATCATCGATAAATATTCACTTGCTACCACCTTTTCGATAGTGGATGACAAGGGAGTTAGTAATTCAATAAAGATAACAGCGATGGGAGAGATTCATGGTCAAGAGAACAAATTCATACACCCACTTTATATTTAATTACGCATGTCCACAATTGAGTTAGTAATTCGAGTGGCTTTTGGTGTAACATAACTTCTATGGCAGACAAAAAGAAAGCAAGTGTGGATATATAATAAAGATATGATTTTTTAAGTGCAAGTGTTTTCCTTTTTCTTTGATTGTTCGGTCCATCTTGGCAAGCTAATTATTTATAGCCATGAGATCAAGTACTACTTTTATAGCCATGAGATCAAGATTAGTAATTGATATGTGGCTGTTGTTGGACCGTAACCCTTTGATGGTTACTTGAGTTTGATAAATGAACTTCATTCAATCGAGTTAGATTCAACTAGAAAAATTATAGAACTTGGGAGGGCCGAGGAATAAGGGATCAAGACATAGAAGAGAGGATGTGATAGTAGAATTTTGATGATTATGAGGATAATTAGAATATTAATGAATGGGTTTAAATAAATCGGAATGTATGGATAATCAGAAAAGCAGTCTGGATTAAATGGTTATTATGGGTGTTGGGTAACTGAGAGGTTGCGGGTTCGAGTCTTGCCATTGACAATTCTTTTTAGACAAGAATTATGAAAGGGTATACACATTACTTTTAGTTTTATTATCCTTATTAATATTAATTTTTATGATCATGATTATTATTATTATTATTATTATTATTATTATTATTATTATTATTATTATTATTATTATTATTATTATTACTACTACTATTATTGTTATGAGTACTACTTTTACATTAACAGTATTATTATAACAAATAGATATTAAATAAAAAATAAATATTTTCTATATAAGTATATATATATTTCAATTACCATAATATTACATATAATTATATATATATATATATAAAGATTTTTTTATATATATAAATATTTACATATAACAAAATTATTGATTTTAAATATAATATTAAACTATATAAATATAAACTATTTTAAATATGTACAACTTAAATATATAAGATATATAATTTAAAGATATAATATATAAATTTATTTGACTATATGTATGTGTGTTAATATATACATAAATGATATAGGTTCGTGAATCCGAGGCCAACCCTGCATTTGTCCAATATCGTAATATGTATTTTTACTACAAAATACAGTATGGTGAGTTTCATTATTCCCTTTTACTCTTTACGTTTTTGGGCTGAGAATACATGCAAATGCTTTATTAACTATTTTACAATATTTATATGCGTGAGTTTTCATTACTCCCTTTTTATATATATTTTTGGGACTGAGAATACATGCGTTGCTTTTATAAATGTTTTACGATATAGACACAAGTAATCGAAACTACATTCTATGGTTGAATTATCGAAATCGAATATGCCCTTTTTATTAAGTCTGGTAATCTAAGAATTAGGGAACAGACACCCTAATTGACGCGAACTCTAAAGATAGATCTATCGGGCCTAACAAACCCCATCCAAAGTACCGGATGATTTAGTACTTCAAAATTTATATCATGTCCGAAGGAGGATCCCGGAATGATGGGGATATTCTTATATGCATATTGTGAATGTCGGTTACCAGGTGTTCAATCCATATGAATGATATTTTTGTCTCTATGCATGGGACGTATGTTTACGAGAAATGGAAATATGAAATCTTGTGGTCTATTAAAATTATGAAATGATTATTTATGTTAAACTAATGAACTCACCAACCTTTTGGTTGACACTTTAAAGCATGTTTATTCTCAGGTACGAAAGAAATCTTCCGCTATGCATTTGCTCATCTTAGAGTTATTACTTGGAGTCATTAATGGCATATTTCAAAAGACGTTGCATTCCAGTCGTTGAGTTCATCAAGTTTATTATTTAGTCAATTATAGTTAGATATATTATGAAATGGTATGCATGACGTCAATTTGCGATGTAATGAAAGGTTGTCTTTTCAAAAACGAATGCAATGTTTGTAAAATGTATCATATAGAGGTCAAGTACCTCGTGATGTAATCAACTGTTGTGAATCGCTTATAATCGATATGGACTTCGTCCGGATGGATTTGGACGGGTCTTGAGTTGGTATCAGAGCAGTGGTCTTAGCGAACCATGTCTGCATTAGTGTGTCTAACTGATAAGTCATTAGGATGCATTAGTGAGTCTGGACTTTGACCGTGTCTGCATGTCAAAAGTTTTGCTTATCATTTCGTGTCGAAAATTTCCTGCTTATCATTCTTAGAGAATTACTTGCTTATCATCCTTAGTCTAGACACATTTTATTGTATTGATTGCATGATTAGTGTATAGACATAATTCATATCTTAACATATCTGCTAATTCATATCTTAACGTATCTGTTATTGTAAACTTTGCCTGACATTTTCTGTAGATTCCACCGTAACTTATGGGATTTTAGTATTATATATGCATATGTAAATTATGTATTTCAGGGTACTAATCTACATCCTATAATCTATTTCTTATCGAAAATCCCTTAAATGATCGTACGAGATGAATCCCTCAACCAATTCGAATTCCTTGGATTCCGAAAGCTATTCCGATATGGAGTTTCAACTAAGCTCTGAAAGCAGAGTCACCAGAATGAATCAACCAATTCATTTGATGGGTCGTAGTCTACTTAACCATTGGAGACAAGAAGAAGGTGATACTGTCCGTCAACCGAATTCACCTCTTAGCGAAGAACCTGAAACACTTACCGGCGAACCTATTCGAAACACCATTTTCAGCCTCATTTCCAGAGTATCTCAAAACGATTATATTCTATCCACAATTCTAAACCTTATTCATCCACTCGTTCTAACCGACAATCATCCCGGAACCATAGAAGAAGTCAACGAGCTTCGCGCTCGAGTAATCAATTTGGAAAATGTAGTGCAAAATGTACCAGCTTCATCAACATCATCGGCACCAACAGTACCATCAGTAACACCACCAGTACCATCAACAATCCATGCCTCAACATCTCATTCTGTACCTCGAGTATAATCATCGTTCTACGTATCGTTATACATCGATTATCTTCGTTCTTCATGACGATTAAGTAATCTCTAAATGTTTTAGAGATTATGTATTCTAGTTCCAACGGTAAACCGAATGAGTTTAATATCATATTAACTCAATGAATTCATGATTACATCTGAAGAAAATATATATGTATTATGTGTTTTCATAAAGAGTGTAATTAAAAATTCTTTCGTACAAAGTGTTAATTGTGAAAATATTTTAACGAGTAGGTAATACCCGAGGAATATTTAGATTTCACACTAATAAGTCACACTGTACATTCTGCAAATCTGATTCAACATTCAATTACTATTCTTCTTACATCCACAGATATACGTATCCGTTCGCTGCAGAATAACCATTTTCATTCAATTTCATATTTGGATTTTTACCTATCAGAATCCAACAAGTGGTATAATGAAGAAATAATGGACACAATAAAAATTGATTAGAAACAGACTAATTAACAATATTAAATTTTATTAAGAAACCATGCTAACAAAATCCTAGCTAACTGTTCCTAGCTAACTGTTAATTCCGTATTACATTTTATTTATCGCAATTTAATTATCGCAATTTATTTTATCGCAATTTATATTCTCGCAATTTTATTTATTGTCATTTAATTTCTGTTATTTACTTTACGCACTTTATTTATCGTCATTTAATTTATGTTATTTATTTTACGCACTTTAAATATCGGGACACGTATACAAGTTTTGACATATCATATCGACACATCTATATATATTATTTGGAATCACCATAGACACTTTATATGCAGTAATGATCGAGTTCTCTATATAGGGTTGAGGTTGATTCTATAATAATATATATACTTTGAGTTGTGATCGAGTCTGAGACGTATACGGGTCATGATACGTATTAATTAATTCAAATATTATATATTAAACTATGTATGAATTATTGGACTGTCAACTGTGGACTATCGCCTGAAGACTAATAACATTAGACAATTAAAATGAATTAAAATATTGATTATAACATATGAAACTAAATAATTCTTCAAGTTTGCCACTTAATTTCATCTTAAACCTCATTTGTATCTTGACAATTCTAATCTGCGTTCAAACCTTTCATGATTCTTGAAAACACTTCAATCGATAGGATGAATCAACCGCACTTCATCTACGGAAGGAAAGAGTGATACATATAGTTATACACCTGAAAACACTCAGAACCTGAGTAAACGTTTAACTCGTAGCTGTGTTAATTCCTTTAGCATTATTATTACCGAAAATAACTTCGCATCTGATGTTCGAGATAGATAGTTTTGTCACAGCTCCAACAAGACAACTTCGACTTTTCGTACAAAACAACCTTATTATAACGTTGATATATACGCGTGCTCTTTTATTGTTACCAGGGAACCTTTCATATTCCACCATATTACCATCAGTGTTTAATCAACTAAAAACACAATTTTTCTGAAACCACCTCGGATTAATAACCGATGATTCAGATATCATAGCATTAAATATAGAGGAAACAGAAAAATGGTAGATGGTCTAAACGACCAAAAGTTTGATGATAAAGAAAGGAGTGTTAGGGACGCTCGATAGAAAATTAGGTATTGAAAAACAGATTGAGCCACCCATGAAGGAGACCAAGGACAAATACAAGGACCATACCCTATATTCAAAGAATCCAGATAATTCTGGATCCGTTGAAATCTTTAGAGAATATATTGCTCCGAAGTCATGTTAAAATCTTACGGAAAATCTTTCTCCATCAACCATCGAACTTAGAAATTCCAAAATATCATCATCAATATCTTCGATATTTCTGAGGATATTTTCATAAATATTCTCGTCCGAAATTATATACCTCCTCGTGCTTCCTGTGTATCATTATATTAGAAACATTCAATAGAAAATTTAGTACCGAAAAGCGGATTATGCTATACTATGAAGGAAGCCGTGGACAAATCACAAAGAATAAGTTTGACTTCAAAGAATCCAAATGATTCTGTTTCTGATGAAATCTTTAGTGAATACCTTGCTTCTGAATCTAAACCCTTACGGATAAATCTTTTTCATCACCCATCGATATTAGAAATTCCAAGATATCATCGTATCTTTCATTATAAATATTCTCCATATTTCTGTAGATATTTTTATAACTATTCTTATCTGAAATCATTAATCTCTTCGTGCTATCAGTATTACATCATATAGAAACTGTTAGTTTCTATATTCTGTAAACTTTCGAGCTTAAAATATGAATGTTATTAAAGTAATGTTGGGAACTGATGCATGAGTTAGTATAATATAATGACACTTGATCAACGTGATTATATTACAGTAAGTCATGCTGAGTTTCTAATGGAACGTGATGATTCACAGATCATAACGTCATCATGTGCCATGTTACACGACTCGTTCATTCTACTTCACCTCCGAACATATCAAGAAAATATATTCTCGATAGTTCTATTCTCAGTGATTCTGGTAATTTGACAAATCGAATCATGCCATTACGATTTCCTTCTTAGAACATTAACAATGTGCATTCCGAAGTTTATATCTGCGAATTCTGAACCATTACAAGCGGTGTTTAATCGCAAGAAGAAGAAACGAAAGGATAAAGCTCCAAAATATAAGAGAAAATATAAAGCCTAATAACAACACGGAGGTTACAACCCGTGGATATTAATAAGAATAACAATATAAAGACATGGTATAATTAAGAATAGTATTACCCCAAGGTAATAGTAGGAGTAAACAGATTCTTCTGGTGGAAGATTGAAAAGAAGGATGACAGGAATGATAATTAAGAAAACATCAAGGATTAGAACGGGATTAAGCATTTCATAATCTTTTGGATGTATGGACTAGGGAAGAAAGTATAGGAATGGTGAGAATAATGTGTAGGGATTTAACAAGTTTGAGAAGTATTAAAACCATTTAAGAATCATTATAAAACGGAAGCGTGTAATTATCAAATTTTACTTGTTGAACTTTAAGCCAATTAAAGCTAAATCCCAATAGGATCAAGTTGTGAATATATACTTACAAATTAACAAGAAAGGGAAGAGTAATATACCTCCTTAAAACCAATTTAAGGGCTGTCCAAAATGGTAGTAAGATGATGAACAAAAGTGTAGAACTTCAAGCCTTTGATCCTCCAACACCACCCTTAAGTTAGCTAGACTTTATAAACTTAACACCCTTGTTAATCTAGCTTGAAAACCCACCTTTCTGCCTTGGAATAAAATCGGCCAGCAGCTCCCAAGAAGATGATGATGAATGAAGTTTCAAAACTATGAAACCTCAAGGGATAATACCCCAAACTTGTACCCAACACCCTAGCCTTTAGTTAGGATTTAAAGACACTTGATTTTAGCTTGCAAAACTATGTTTGGAACTCCCTCTTGAGTCCCAAAAATCACGGCCAGAATAGGCTGCAATGTGCAGTTTTTTTGCTCAACAACTCAATGTGTTTTCATTTATTGGTTAGCATTTAGTCATGTAGCATGCATATAGATACTAGGAAAAGTATGGGGCATTCAATGAAGAATCTTAGCATGCTTCTTTAACTCCCAATGCCACTACAAGGATTATATTATAATATACATTTTAAAAAAAACTGAATTTATAAAATCAGTTTTTATAAACATGATTTTATAAAACACATATTATAAACTTGTATATTATTTGTTATGTATATTTTATAAAACCAATTTTTATAAAATGTAACATAACTTAATTAATTATTTAACCTATAAATAATTAAATCCTTGTTAAATAAGTTATTCCATAACTTATATATAAACATGTCAAGTAACATTATTTAAGAAACCTTTTTCTTAAAATTCAAGTGTCGCGTATTTAATCAATGATTCACTCATTAAGATCAAATACTAATAAGGAGTCGGTAAGTTTGTTATTGGGTATGACCCGACTTGGATCATAACACATTAGCCGCATTACTTTAATATGTCTCTCGGGCATACGAAATACCTTCAATCTCCCACTTGAACGAGAAACATAAGAAATTAATGCAAGTGATGGATACCACCTAACGACCGTCCATCACCCCCAATATGTTATGACTTTGTGCCATTCAATAACATCATCCCTTTCGAGTTCCCATCTCTAATATGAATAGGTGAATCTTTCATTATATCCTTTCGTCCTAGATGTCATGTTAAATCCAAGAGATACAGAGTGATCACTCTCTTTTAGATTTAACTTTATCAGGCCTTAGACATCTGACTCTCAACGAATAAGAGGGACAAATTCCATCTTGACTACATACGTCCTAAATATGTACCTTGCATTATACCTGAGCTCTTCCTTGTGAACTACCATATTTCAGAATAGCGAAGGAAAGAATCAAGGCACAATACTTGGTAGATATCCGAATCCAATATGTATCTCAGGTCAGAGGATACAATGATATTCCCCTTTATTCAAGATTACATGTGATCAACCATAAAGGCTCCATTTAGTAAATCTTGAGGGCGGGTCTTCCAATATTTGTATCCCACAAATATCTATGAACCTTGGTAGCAACCTTGCACCACATTCAGTCCGTGAATGTATACCAATCCGAGTTCATAATAGTCTAAACCTCACATTTGCTCCCACAAACGTGATCGACTACGGAATTTAGAATAATTACTTATTCATGGATAAAATATGCAAAATAGGAACATAACTCAAAATAAATTAATACCATAATTATATTAATGAGTTTGAACAATTTCGTTCCGTTACAATACTTAAAACAGATCATGACCAATCACTAGAATATCGAAGCCCTAATGCACAAACATGTCCTGCATGTTTTGATCCATGTAAGAGCTTCGTGAGAGGATCCGCTATATTAAGATCTGTGTGAACTTTGCGAATACATATCTTTCCCTTTTCAACTTCATCCCTTATGTAGTTGAATCTCCGCTCAATGTGATGGGTCTTTTGGTGAGCACGAGGTTCCTTGATTTGAGCAATCGCACCCTCGTTGTCACAAAAGATCTCAAGAGGGTCCTGAATGGAAGGGACTACTCCTAAGTCGTCGATGAATTTCTTCATCCATGCAGCTTCCTGAGCTGCTAATGATGCAGCGATGTACTCCGACTCTGTAGTGGATAATGCAACAACATCCTGTTTTGAACTCTTCCAAGAGACCGCACCTCTATTTAATGTGAAGACATAACCGGATTGTGATCGAGAATCATCACGATCAGTTTGGAAACTCGCATCCATGTAACCTTTCACAGCGAGCTCCTCCTCACCAGACCCGTATATAAGAAACATATCCTTAGTCCTCCTAAGGTATTTCAATATACTTTTAACAGCAATCCAATGACTGTTTCCTGGGTTATTCTGGTATCTACTTGTCCAGCTTAGAGCGCATGACACGTCTGGTCTAGTACATATCATTGCATACATGATTGACCCAATAGCAGATGCATATGGGACTTTCTTCATTCTCTCCTGTTCATCTTTTGTGGTGGGACACTGAGATGAACTAAGGAGTGTTCCTCTTTGAATAGGTACTAAACCTTTCTTAGAGTTCTCCATCTTGAACCTTTTCAAGATCTTTTCAATGTATGCACTTTGATTCAAACCTATCAATTTCTTGGATCTATCTCTGTAGATCCCAATCCCCAAGACATATTGTGCTTCTCCAAGATCCTTAATGGAGAAGCATTTACTTAGCCAAGTTTTAACACTTCGCATTTTCGGAATATCATTTCCAAATAACAATATATCATCCACATATAGTACAAGGAACATGATTGTGCTCCCACTAGCCTTCTTGTATACACAAGCTTCATCACCATTTTTAATGAAGCCAAATATCTTGGCTTCCTCATTAAAACGATGATTCCACATTCTAGATGCTTGTTTCAATCCGTAGATTGACTTCTTTAACTTGCATACCCTTTTAGGACACTTCGGATCAACAAAACCTTCAGGCTAAACCATATAGACATCTTCCTCAAGATGTCCATTTAGGAAAGCGGTCTTGACATCCATTTGCCATATTTCATAATCATAATGAGCAGCAATGGCAAGTAATATCCTAATAGACTTTAGCATTGCCACAGGCGAAAAAGTTTCATCATAGTCAACCCCTTGAGTTTGAGTGAAACCTTTTGCTACAAGTCTAGCTTTATATGTATCCAAGTTTCCATGTATGTCGGTTTTCATTTTGAAAAGCCATTTACAATCAACTAACCTTGAGCCAGTAGGTTGTTCAACAAGTTCCCAAACTTGGTTGTCATACATGGATTGCATCTCAGCGTTCATGGCTTCCTGCCATTTATCTTTATCAATCCTTGATAAAGCATCTTGGTAGTTTATTGGTTCATCCAAATCAACCACATAGCAACCATCCATGAGAAACCCATATTTCTCAGGAGGATTACTAATCCTACCAGATCTGCGAATGTCTTGTGTATTTTGATCATCCATCTGATCACTCTCAACATTTTCATGTTGAGTGCTAGCGTCAGCCAATTGTGTATCATCTACTTGATCTTGAACCTCTTCAAGATCTATCTTCCTTTCACTTTTGCGTTCCATTAGGAATTTAGTTTCAATGAATTCAGCCTTCCGAGCAACAAATATATTCTGCTCGGAAGGATCATAGAAATAGTATCCCATATCATCCTTGGGATATCCTATGAAGATACACTTCGTGGATCGAGCATTCAACTTATTAGGGACGTAACGCTTAGGGTAAGCTTCACATCCCCATACCTTTAAGTATGATAGAGATGGAGGTTTTCCAAACCACGTCTCATGAGGTGTTCATTCCACTTTCTTGGTTGGGGCCATATTTAAAATACGAGCCGCTGAGCATAGACAATAACCCCAGAATGATAGAGGTAACGAGCTTCTAGCCATCATAGATCGAACCATATCCATTAGGGTTCGATTCCTCCTTTCGGACACACCATTAAGCTGTGGTGTCCCGGGAGGAGTGAGTTGCGAGATAATCCCACAACTTCTAAGATGATCTTGGAAAGCAACGCTTAGGTATTCACCTCCTCTATCGGTACGAAGTACCTTGATTGTCTTATTGAGTTGATTTTGTACTTCATTTTGATACTCTTTGAATGCTTCAAAAGTTTCGTCCTTATGTTTTAACAAGTAGACATACCCGAAACGACTGAAGTCATCAATGAAAGTAACGAAGTATCTTTCACCATTCCTAGCTATGGGCTTAAAGGGTCCACATACATCCGAATGTATTAATCCCAATAAGTCCTTAGCCCTTTCGTAGGTCCCTTTGAAAGGTGTTTTAGTCATTTTGCCTTGTAAACAAGATTCACATACATCAAACGAGTCTAGTTCATTTGATTTCAAAAGGCCATTCTTTTGGAGTGTATGCATTCGATTCTTGTTTATGTGACCAAGGCGACAATGCCATAAGTAGGAATCACTCAAATCCCTTTTGAGTTTCTTGGTGCTAGTATGGTATATTGAGCTACTAGATGATGTGTCATCATGAACCAATTCATAAATTCCATTTGAAGGCGAAGCCTTAAAATAGAATACATTATCTAAATAAATGTGGATATCATCATTAACAAAATTAAGATAAAAACCACATTGTTTTAAATGGGAAACTGAAATAATGTTTCGACATAAATCCGGTGCATACAAAACATTGTTCAAAATAAGTTCCAAACCACTTGGAAGTTTTAATACAAAGTCTCCTTGAGCCTTCACTTGCACTTTGGCTCCATTACCCATAAAGAGACTTGATGTTCCCGTTTCCTTGCTACTTCTTTTGAACCCCTGCAAAGAATTGCAAATGTGAGTTCCACATCCAGTGTCTAATACCCATGTATTAGAAGAAGTAATACTAAGCTCTATATATACCATATATATGTTACCTGAGGATTGCCTCGCATCCCTCTTTTCCTTCAACTCCTTAAGGTAGACCGGGCAATTGCGTTTCCAGTGACCCATTTCACCGCAACCGAAGCACGGGTCTTCCTTGGGGTTTGCTTGTCCAGCAACCTTTTGCTTCTTGTTCTTGTTTTTGGTTGGGGTAACCATCCTCCCCTTTCCCTTGCCTTGATGGGCGGGTCCTTTCCTCTTAGCCGCCTTTGGCTTAGAGGTGTTGTTACCTTTGGACCCACTATCATTGATCATTAGCACGGGTGAAGCCCTCTTACCCATGCTAGTTTCGGCCGTCCTTAACATGCCATGAAGTTCACCAATGGTCTTATCCATCCCATTCATATTGTAATTAATTACAAATTGGTCAAACCTCTTTGACAGGGAGTTTAGGATAAGATCAGCGGCTAGCTCATTAGATATGTTGAGATTAAGACGGTTTGCGCTATCAATAAGGCTTTTCATTTTGAGTACATAAGAGGATACGGATTGGGTGTCATCCATACGACATGCATGTAGCGCTCGAACCGTTTCGAAGCGCTCGACACGTGCTTGTTGAAGGAACATCTCCTTCAATTACGTAATCATGTCATATGCACTATGATGTTCGAAATCCTTTTGGAGTTCAGGTATCATAGTCCCAAGCATTAGGCAAGCGACTTGCACCGAATCGGCGCAATACTTGTCATAATAAGCCATGCCCTCTAGATCTTCCTCATCCGGTTGGTCGGGAATAGGGTCCTCCAACACATACGCTTTATCCTCAAGTTTGAGGACAATTCTAAGATTGCAGAACCAATCCATAAAGTTCGTATGGTTGAGTTTGTCTTTCTCGAGGAGAGACCTTAACGATAGGTTGTTCAAGTTAATAGGTGCATTTTGCATGTTGTTGTTATTGGCGGCCATCTACAAAATTTAACCAAGTTCATTTAAGTATCGATTTTAAATTTAATAAACAATACCCTTTTAAATTTTAATTGACTTATTAAATATTAGAATCCAACGGTAAATCAAATTTCGGTTAGGTGACCTTTATCCCGTTATTTGATTTAGCTAGGTAGTCATTTATATGACAATTGCAATCCTTTTGCAACTTCTAAATTATGGGATCATACAATCCTTTTGCATGGCATATTTATCCCATCAACGCCTATTTGTTTCTCATGCTTCGATGACCCTAAGTTCATGATTCCCAAATCAAGTCGTCCTACTTGTGTAAACATGTAAAATTAACATACAAGTGGTTAGGTGACCTTTATCCCACAAGCATGCGAATTTTACCTTAACCATATTAGTTAGCTCATAACGGTTAGGTGACCTTTATCCCATTATGAGTTCCCTACTATGTTTAAGTGTCCCACAAAAGGATGGCGTTAAACTTGTTTACCTTGTCGATTAAGGGATTTTAAGTTTTCGTTAATTCTAGTTTAAGAAAACATTTATGCCATACACCAACATGCATTTAGTGTATGGTTCATTTGAAATCCATTTTCAAGTCTTGTAATTTTCCAATTACTTGATATAAACCATTTTATATATTTGTGATCCTTTTCTTGTTCTTAATAACCATTTATTAAGGTCTTTAGTTGCTTTTAATTTAACCAATTAAATTGTCGTCTTGCATGTTATTAATACGTCAAATTTAACCAATTAAATTGTCGTTTTGCTTGTTGTTATCTTGTGATTAATTGTATCAACCAAACATACAATACAATAAACAAACAAACAACCACACATGCAAAACAAGTATGTTCACAATCTAGCCATTTTGGTGGACATTTGTTTAGCCGAAAACAAATGTTACCGGGTTAAGGGGTAATAATACAAAGTAAGAGATTTCAAATCTCCCACTTAACCTTGCATCCATATGTTCCTTGTGTTCTTCAAGTCTTCATCATCTTGTATCTTCATTTTACAAAATATGTATCCTAATACATTTTTATCTAAAAAATGAAAATACAACCTATTCTATTTTACATACCAAATGTAAAACAAATTACATAGCCAAAATAAATATTACATCTAATTGAATGAATTAATATTACATACCAAATGAATATTACAAATTAACCAAACATACAACCATAACATGCATTCAACACAAGGTCAAGGCTATGATTGTGAACATGAACATGCAACCAAATATGACCAAATGAAAGAGCCCAAAACCCACTTTTGGAACCCTAACAATTCTGCCTAACACATAAACCCACCCAAACCCATTGATTTTTTGCAATCTACATTCATGCATGTTCATAGATTGCAAATATAGTGGGTTTAAAACAACATTACGAAGCATATTTCAACAACGTCGGCACTGATACCATTGTAGGGATTTAACAAGTTTGAGAAGTATTAAAACCATTTAAGAATCATTATAAAACGGAAGCGTGTAATTATCAAATTTTACTTGTTGAACTTTAAGCCAATTAAAGCTAAATCCCAATAGGATCAAGTTATGAATATATACTTACAAATTAACAAGAAAGGGAAGAGTAATATACCTCCTTAAAACCAATTTAAGGGCTGTCCAAAATGGTAGTAAGATGATGAACAAAAGTGTAGAACTTCAAGCCTTTGATCCTCCAACACCACCCTTAAGTTAGCTAGACTTTATAAACTTAACACCCTTGTTAATCTAGCTTGAAAACCCACCTTTCTGCCTTGGAATAAAATCGGCCAGCAGCTCCCAAGAAGATGATGATGAATGAAGTTTCAAAACTATGAAACCTCAAGGGATAATACCCCAAACTTGTACCCAACACCCTAGCCTTTAGTTAGGATTTAAAGACACTTGATTTTAGCTTGCAAAACTATGTTTGGAACTCCCTCTTGAGTCCCAAAAATCACGGCCAGAATAGGCTGCAATGTGCAGTTTTTTTGCTCAACAACTCAATGTGTTTTCATGTATTGGTTAGCATTTAATCATGTAGCATGCATATAGATACTAGGAAAAGTATGGGGCATTCAATGAAGAATCTTAGCATGCTTCTTTAACTCCCAATGCCACTACAAGGATTATATTATAATATACATTTTAAAAAAAACTGAATTTATAAAATCAGTTTTTATAAACATGATTTTATAAAACACATATTATAAACTTGTATATTATTTGTTATGTATATTTTATAAAACCAATTTTTATAAAATGTAACATAACTTAATTAATTTTTTAACCTATAAATAATTAAATCCTTGTTAAATAAGTTATTCCATAACTTATATATAAACATGTCAAGTAACATTATTTAAGAAACCTTTTTCTTAAAATTCAAGTGTCGCGTATTTAATCAATGATTCACTCATTAAGATCAAATACTAATAAGGAGTCGGTAAGTTTGTTATTGGGTATGACCCGACTTGAATCATAACACATTAGCCGCATTACTTTAATATGTCTCTCTGGCATACGAAATACCTTCATAATGAAACGGAAGAGTTTGATTTATAATGGAAATATCAGACAGAGTAATCGAGGCAGATCACCATTTTTAATTATAGAGACTTTAAATTCCTTATTCGCCGAAGAATCAAATCTTTTAGATTTTGAAGACTTTCTTTAAATCCCTTGAATTCCGGAATTCAACCCTGACTCTGTCAAAAGTTAAGACGAATCTTTACTTTTCCTATTTCAATCTTTTGCGATAGCTTCACTCATACGCTCCAAGTAATCGAATCGTTTTATCTAAATTGCTCACTAATGATAAAACTCAAATTTCTAACTCGTATGCGTCATGAAAACATACTTATTGTCAGCCATGATGATCCCACTCAAATTTCGGGACGAAATTTCTTTAACGGGTAGGTACTGTGATGACCCGGGAATTTCCGATCAAATTTAAACTTTAATCTTTATATTATTCTGATACGATAAGCAAAGTCTGTAATGTTAAGTCTCCAAATTTTGGAATTTACATTTATGTAATCAATTACCCTTAGACTATTCCCGACGATTCACGAACAATTGTGTGTAAATAAATATGTAAATATATACATATGTAAATATAAGAATACATATTAAGTGGAATTAATAAGATACAAAATAATCATTACCATTATTATTATTAGAAAATAATACAATTTATTAACACTAATAGTATTATTATTATTATTATCATTTTATGAAATTTTGGTATCATTGTACTTATTATTATTATTGATATAATTGTTATTGTTATTATTATTATTATTAGTACCTTTAGTAATAAAAATATTATTATTATTATTATTAATTGGCATTACTAATATATTTAATATATTTATATCTATTATCAATATCAATATTACTCAAGTTCAACATTAAATAAATAAAGAATATTGAAGCTAGAAAATTAAGCGATTTATTTGTTAAACTACATTGTCAAACTTTATCTCAATTAATTAATTTTATGTCTAAACCCAGTACCATTTGATTCCAAGTTAATCACAAAGTAACAAAATCTGTTGAGTATCATTTTCAACTTTCCAAATTTTTTATCTATTATTGTACGAGTGGAATATTATATAAATTCCATGATACAAGATATACATATACATATCATCAACAACTTTCACTAGCTACTTTCTATTATTTTCTTTCTTCCCTTTTTCTTGATTGGTTCCTACCTCTGATTTCGGTAAATAACAAAAATCAATTCACATTAACAAACGAATTCAATGTACATCGATATCTACTTTATATATTTTCTTTGTTTGATTCTCCTTGGCACAAATATCGCTGTCAACTTCTTTAATCAATTATAGCAATCGATGAACCCATATCACATGGGAGGGAATGCCACACTCTTCTTCATTCTCTTGTAAACACACCAACATACACAAAACCCATTCGACAACTCTCATCCGCCTCCAACTTTAATCTCCTTGAAAAAACAAACAACGATATTGATGTTATAATTAAGGACCACATCCTAACCCATCACCCATGACCAAATCACCCAGCACCATAACTCAAACAGCCCTCACTTCTACCGTCTGGGACACCCTTTTAACACCACCATCAAGAACCACCGCCATCCAATATCCCAAACCCGGCTGCTACATAGTTGTTTCTGTTTTGGACAGGTAAAACAACAACCCATTTCCCACAAGTAACTAGATGTGATTTCATTGCAGCTGCACTTCTATTACTGCTATCACTCGATAACACCATCACCATAAAAGCTATTGCAGAAGCTCTCTTAATTGACCCGTCACCAAAACTGCTTCGGTTATAATCACCCTCAAAACACAATGGTGTAAACCATATTCATTCTCTTGAATCACCTCACGAACACAAACAACAACTAGTTCACTGTGAGCT
This sequence comes from Rutidosis leptorrhynchoides, assembly GCF_046630445.1. Classification (NCBI taxonomy): domain Eukaryota; kingdom Viridiplantae; phylum Streptophyta; class Magnoliopsida; order Asterales; family Asteraceae; genus Rutidosis; species Rutidosis leptorrhynchoides. The sequence continues at coordinate 273,410,772 of NC_092338.1, read as the reverse complement.
GCATCGAGTACCATTAAACGACACCTAACAATATTCTTTCTGTTATCCTTACCTTCGGCTAAAGAACACCATCACCAATCGTTGCTTTCTGTTTTCTGTGTTATCTATCAACCACCAAAGCCACCTCACTCTTCTTGTTTGCATCCATTTTCTCATCACCATAACCTAGCAAAAATTACTACTACAACGTATATAATTGAGTGTTATTTTTTTTCTTCTGTTTTTTGTTTACGATTTGCAACACCAAGAGCTTTACATCACCTTTCTTCCTCTCTATCTCATATATCACACTCTTTTCTCCCTCTCACCTTATAAAGTACTTTGTGAACTCAAGAGGACCAAAAACCCTTGAACCACTAACTAGCTTTTATATATTTTTTTTGTTGAAGCCGACACCTTCATCATCGATAAATATTCACCTGCTACCACCTTTTCGATAGTGGATGACAAGGGAGTTAGTAATTCAATAAAGGTAACAGCGATGGGAGAGATTCACGGTCAAGAGAACAAATTCATACACCCACTTTATATTTAATTACGCATATCCACAATTGAGTTAGTAATTCGAGTGGCTTTTGGTGTAACATAACTTCTATGGCAGACAAAAAGAGAGCAAGTGTGGATATATAATAAAGATATGATTTTTTAAGTGCAAGTGTTTTCTTTTTCTTTGATTGTTCGGTCCATCTTGGCAAGCTAATTATTTATAGCCATGAGATCAAGTACTACTTTTATAGCCATGAGATCAAGATTAGTAATTGATATGTGGTTGTTGTTGGACCGTAACCCTTTGATGGTTACTTGAGTTTGATAAATGAACTTCATTCAATCGAGTTAGATTCAACTGGAAAAATTATAGAACTTTGGAGGGCCGAGGAATAAGGGACCAAGACATAGAAGAGAGGATGTGATAGTAGAATTTTGATGATTATGAGGATAATTAGAATATTAATGAACGGGTTTAAATAAATCGGAATGTATGGATAATCAGAAAAGCAGTCTGGATTAAATGGTTATTATGGGTGTTGGGTAACTGAGAGGTTGCGGGTTCGAGTCTTGCCAGTGACAATTCTTTTTAGACAAGAATTATGAAAGGGTATACACATTACTTTTAGTTTTATTATCCTTATTAATATTAATTATTATGATCATGATTATTATTATTATTATTATTATTATTATTATTATTATTATTATTATTATTATTATTATTATTATTATTATTATTATTATAATTATTATTATTATTATTATTATTATTATTACTATCGTTGTTATGAGTACTACTTTTACATTAACAGTATTATTATAACAAATAAATATTAAATAAAAAATAAATATTTTCTATATAAGTATATATATATTTCAATTACCATAATATTACATATAATTATATATATATAAAGATTTTTTTTATATATATAAATATTTACATATAACAAAATTATTGATTTTAAATATAATATTAAACTATATAAATATTAACTATTTTAAATATGTACAACTTAAATATATAAGATATATAATTTAAAGATATAATATATAAATTTATTTGACTATATGTATGTGTGTTAATATATACATAAATGATATAGGTTCGTGAATCCGAGGCTAACCCTGCATTTGTCCAATATCGTAATATGTATTTTTACTACAAGATACAGTATGGTGAGTTTCATTATTCCCTTTTACTCTTTACGTTTTTGGGCTGAGAATACATGTAAATGCTTTATTAACTGTTTTACAATATTTATATGCGTGAGTTTTCATTACTCCCTTTTTATATATATTTTTGGGACTGAGAATACATGCGTTGCTTTTATAAATGTTTTACGATATAGACACAAGTAATCGAAACTACTTTCTATGGTTGAATTATCGAAATCGAATATGGCCTTTTTATTAAGTCTGGTAATCTAAGAATTAGGGAACAGACACCCTAATTGACGCAAACTCTAAAGATAGATCTATCGGGCCTAACAAACCCCATCCAAAGTACCGGATGCTTTAGTACTTCGAAATTTATATCATGTCCGAAGGAGGATCCCGAAATGATGGGAATATTCTTATATGCATATTGTGAATGTCGGTTACCAGGTGTTCAATCCATATGAATGATATTTTTGTCTCTATGCATGGGACGTATGTTTACGAGAAATGGAAATATGAAATCTTGTGGTCTATTAAAATTATGAAATGATTATTTATGTTAAACTAATGAACTCACCAACCTTTTGGTTGACACTTTAAAGCATGTTTATTCTCAGGTACGAAAGAAATCTTCCGCTGTGCATTTGCTCATCTTAGAGTTATTACTTGGAGTCATTAATGGCATATTTCAAAATACGTTGCATTCCAGTCATTGAGTTCATCAAATTTATTATTAAGTCAATTATAGTTAGATATATTATGAAATGGTATGCATGACGTCAATTTGCGATGTAATGAAAGGTTGTCTTTTCAAAAACGAATGCAATGTTTGTAAAATGTATCATATAGAGGTCAAGTACCTCGCGATGTAATCAACTGTTGTGAATCGTTTATAATCGATATGGACTTTGTCCGGATGGATTTGGACGGGTCTTGACACCACCAACCTATTCCCTTTCTTATTGAAAGTGATAGCCTTGCTAGCGCCTATCCTAATCTTTGACCAACTATGCACAACAGACCATTCTTCTCCAATGATTGTGTTATCAACAAAAAAGAAGAGCTCCTTCCAGTCTTTCAAAGATGACTCTTTATCACCAACAAAACTCCTACTTTTCTTATAATTAAATGTATACCAACACTTACTAACACTACGAATGCGAAAAAGGGAGTGAAAAATATTGACACTTGGAACCTGGAACAGACAGAAACATGGGCTAGACGTAAGATGACTATTTTACCCTTAGGTTTATATTTGTTTAATTATATGTTTTTATTTTAGTGAAGTGTTTAGTTTTATTTTATTGTTTGATTGAGACCAGTTTGTGACAAAGGTCACAGAACAGGTTTGTTTATTTAATTTGGACTCCGTTAGGGCTGCCTAACGAGGTACGAAAGATATCAGATAACTGGTAAATACTGTGACGACCCGCCAAAATCGTCATTGACAGCGCCGTCAACTTAGGTCACGTTACGTGGTCATAAGACTTTAAAATAAAGTTTGACTAAAATATGTCGCATTCATTTCAAATGTAAGGATGTTTTAAGGTTTATAAAAGTAGTTTAACAACTAGTTACATTACAACGTTTGAGTACAAGTGAAACCTATGCGACACAATTTAAATAAACTCAAAAGACGCTCCATGTGTGCATGTATACTCGACATCCAAGCAAGTATTAAAATAGTGTGCGGAAGCATGTATCACTTAGCATTCAAGGACCTGAGAAAAACATAGAAAATCTGTCAACGAAAACGTTAGTGAAATCATAGGTTTAGTAAGTATGTATGTTGAACCACAAGATTTATAACATTGAAATAATAATAAACCTTTCTAAAAGTTGTTGTTTGTATCACGAGCACCCAATTATCAAGACTTAACTGTATACGAACCCCGTTATCATAGTGTTAGAACCTACACTATACCCGAAAATATATTTCATCCGCAGCGAACCGTCCGAATGAGGGTTTGTCAAACCCGTATGGATCCACACAACATAAGTTCTCGCTTACACCCTACAAGTGTAGCTAATGATAATTGAATTGAGGCTTTTTGTTCTAACTCGTACGTAGAATGCTTGTTTTCGTACTTGTGTTCACTTTGTAAAACGAAACGTTTATGTTTTCTCATCCCAAGTATAAGTATAAAAGAGTAAAAGTGGCACTGTGATCTCACCTTGAGTGCATGGGTATAAAGGTACTTCGCAAAATAAACGTGTGCAAGAACGAATGCTAGTCTTGACCTAAACAAGTAGGTTGTATCAATACCGGAAGAATACGGTCGATCAAAGTTGTTCAATTAGTCCTATGGGTCGTTACGACTCGATTATATATCATGTGAATCAAGTTGTCAAGTTTCATGCAAGATATAAGTACAAGAGGGAGGTTATAACAATTAAACAAAGTATTGGTTAGGTTTGACCGAAAGTCAAACTTGGTCAAAGTCAACTCAAAAGTTGATGGGTCCGGGTCGGGTAACGAACAATTTTTCTACGCTTTATAGTCATATAAAAGTATGTTGGAACAAGTTTCTTGTTAATCGGACATGTATAGCATAGCCAGAATTAAACGGTGTGACAAAAGTTAAATAAATAAGAAAAATGCTTATGGAGTCAAGGCCGCGCCGCGCTATGGGATGGTCGCGCCGCACCACCTCTTGTTGCCAGATGTTTTCACAAGTTGGAAAAAGGCTGTTTTCGAAATACACATGGAGCCGCGCCGCGGCTTGGGGAGGCGCGCCGCGGGGTCAGTTGGGCAGAAAATCTGGGCAGTTTAATATCATCAATGAACCGCAAACACTAAAAATGCATACCATACATCGTTGGAAAAGTATTTTAACAAAGAATACAAATAGATAATATCATCAACCAAATCCAACATTTATAATAACTGAATCCTCGTCGAATGATCATTTAATGCTCACCATTTAATGTTTCAAGCTCATAAATGCAAATGATGATTCGGGAACTTAACATACACATATAATACGCCGTTTCGTAGGTAATTATACATACAATATTACTAAACACTTACCAAAACTATTACAAAGCATTTAATGCATCAAAATTTACATTTAAGGCTACCAAACCCCAACTAAAAATCATAAACTCAACAATCATGTTAATGGGGTCTTTCTAAGTCAACCTACACATCAAATTGAAGCTAATGATGCTAGTAACACATTTAATACATGAACTTTAATATCTAAAAACATTAAATGAAAGGACCCGTCCTAATCCACCTGGACGAAGTCATCAACATTTGGTCCCATTGCGATGATCGGCTCCAAGTAATGTCCTTATATTGAGCAAATGCACAGCGGAAGACTTAATTCGTACCTGAGAATAAACATGCTTTAAAGTGTCAACCAAAAGGTTGGTGAGTTCATAGGTTTATCATAACAATCATTTCAATATGTTAATAGACCACAAGATTTCATAATCATAAACATAATACACTCACAAGTGTATGTAAAGCATTCTAAGTGGTTGAGCACTTGGTAACCATACTTAACATTTAATCAACGTCGCATATTCCCTTTATTATGAAATCTCACTACACCGTACCAAGTGTAGTCACCAAAACAAAGTACTGTGCAACCGTTGAATACTGGTCGTCCAGTCCGGTTGGGGTTGTCAGGCCCGATAGATCTATCAACAGGATTCGCGTTTACAATACCCATGTAAATAGTAGTTACCAAGCTACAGGGAAATATGCCAGTGGTACAACTCAACGTAGAATATATTTTTAAGTACTTGTGTCAATTTTGTAAACATTTATAAAAACAGCGCATGTATTCTCAGCCCAAAAATATATATTGCAAAAGCAATTAAAAAGGGAGCAAATGAAACTCACTTTTTCCTTGAAGGTATTTAATTCGACTTGGTCTCCGATATATATCACGAACCTAACCATATATATAATATATCAACATATTTTCTTTTTAAGTAATCGTTACATATATATATATATATATATATATATATATATATATATATATATATATATATATATATATATATATATACTTTTAATACTTTTAATATTTTCTTAGTCCGTAGTTAGCAGTCCGATGTTAGTGGTCCACAATTAGTTGCTTAAATAAAATAAATAAAGACCCCATCGTATTCGTATTGATCAGAATTAATCTCGACCCATGGTACCATGTTGTCAAATGACGTATTGCGTACATAAAGTACCGTGTTGTCAAATGACGTGTTGCGTACAATCATGAGGTCTTATGATTAATCTTCTCGTGTTGTTTACGGGTGGTCCTGAAATATATAAAAATCAAATCATAAGTAATTATATATAAAATATCATATTAATTAGAAAAGATATGATTAATTTACTTTTTCTCCAAATATTTTCGTAGCTAAACTAGCTTCGGATACCCAATCTTGTTTTAGTCGTAGTTTCTTCATTACAAATCCGTTTTTGTTGGTTCAACTTGCCACTTCCTTGGATCGAGTCAAATGTTAAGAATATGAACTGAAAATACCTTAGTTTGTATTCGAAATCATAGATTATAGGTCAAACTTTGGTGAAACTTATGAAAGTGATCATTTTCCATCATAAAAACAACATTTAATGATCATTTTTCTAAAAATACTTACACTTTGAGTTAAACCATGAAATTTTTATGTGTTAATATATTCATAAGAAATATCATTTTTCCAGAACATGAACTTCCAATTCAAAGTTCAAGATAGTTTTTAATTATCCAACCCAAAACATCCCCCGGTTGCACTCCGACAACGTAGATTCAGTTTTTAAGATGTTCTTTGTAAAACCAAGTTATATCTTGTTAGGTTAGCATATCATTATGATATATTACAGGTCTTGAAGTGTTTTAAAATTCAAGTTAGAAGGATCTATTTAGTTTGCGAACAAGTTTGAAATCATTCAAACTATGTTCTTGTTGTTAAAATTTTATACCACAAAATAAGATAGCTATATGAATATGAATTGAATAAGATTATGAACAAGGTTAGTACCTCAAGTTACTTGGACAAAGTTACTGCAAAAGATAAAAAATAATCTTGCAATCAAAGAGTGGTGGAGTTAGATCAAAAGGTTGGAAGTAAACTTCTTCAAATGGGTGGTTACTTTGATATGTTCTTGAAAGAGTTTTCTTATGGTGTTTAAGCCTTGTAATTGAAGCTAAATGATGGGGAAAATGCTTGTAGATGATCAAGTATGAAGTTAGCAGTATTTTGAGAGAGAAATGAGGGTGTAGGTATGAGAAAATGGATTGAAGAAATGGTGTTCATTTATAAAAACGTTTTTAGTTTATAAAGAAAGAAAAGGATTCCTAATTTTGTTTTCTTATTGATAATTCATACTACTTGACAAATCCTAGTTACCTCATATCTAGGGCAGTAATAATGTTGATTAGGATGTTGATTTGATGTGTATATACCAATAGTAAATACGTATAGAAGCTGGGTATGATACGGGTACATATACCCTAGATATACGTATAGAAATCTTGAGGAAACGGAACGAGAATTCAAATATAGCTATCTTTTGTGAATATACTTATATTGTTTTATGTATTTAAGTCCTTAAAAAGTGATTAAATACATTATATATACGATACATGTATAAGCATTATAGATTATAAGTATATATATCAAAGAATGTTACGTATAGTTATCGTTTTGAAAACTTAAGTTAGTAGTTTCAAAATATACTTATAAATCATTGTCATTAGTACACAATAAGATGTTAAACCATCCTTAGATCATGTTAAATATATATAAATACATATATATACACAAACATATAATTATCGTATGTTATATAGTTCGTGATATCATCGGTCATATTGGACGGTCAAACGTTGTGTAAAACTCTTTTCAAAAACACAAGTATCAACAATTTGGATTGCTTATCATGTTGGTATGGTTTAATTTTGATTATCATGTTGGTATGGTTTAATTTATGTAAATATTAATCTCATAATTATAATTTGGTCAGAAAATTCCGGGTCATTACAGTACCAATCCGTTAAAGAAATTTCGTCCCCGAAATTTGATAGAGGTTGTTATGGATAACAATAAGAAGGTTTTCGTGACAAATATAAGGTGATAATGGAGTTTTATCATCATTGAGTAATGTAGATAAAACGATTCGATTATGCGAAGAATATAGATGAGACTATCGTAAAAGAGTGAGATGAGTAAAATATATTCGTCTTAACCGATGACGTAGTTATGATTGATTTTCGGGATTTAAGGGATTTAAAGAGAATCTTACGTAATAATATTTGGTTCTTTGGTGATTAAGGAAATCATGATCTTCTTTGATTATATGCAATAATCTGTTTCGATTGCTCTGTCTGATATTTCACTATAAATTCACCCCTTCGTTTCCTTATTTTCCACGACTCACACCTTCTATTCTTTCTCCCTTGATTCTTACTTTAAAGCATTCATCAATATGCTCCATCCAGTCCTGATTCTTGATATACTCCTAACTTTTATATCTGTCATTCTTCTTTTTCATCTACCACCAGAAGAATCTATTTACTTCTACTATACTCTTGTGTTTATAGTGTTTCTAATTCTCCCGTGTCTCTATATTGCTATATGCATCGATATACACGGTTTGTAATTTCGGGGTTATTATCGGAGTTTATATTCTTCATTATTTTTCGGAGCTTCATGCTTTCGTTTTCTCTTCCCGACTTCGAGTCAAGCGAGTAATGGTCCGGAATTCGTAGATATGAAATTCAGAATGAACATAGCTAATGCTCTAAGAAGAAAATGGTAATAGAACGATTTTGATTTGTTAAATTACCAGAATACCCTGGAAAAGACCGAGTCATCCAGAAAAATATTCTCTTGATATGTTTAGAGATTAGATAGAATGTAAGAGTCGTGTAAATGGCACATGATGATGGTACTATGAATCATCATGCTTCATTAGAAACTCAGCATGACTTACTGTAATATAATGACGTTGATCAAGTGTCATTATTTTATACTAATCCATGCTTCAGTTCCCAACACTACTTCAAAACATTCATATTTTAAACTCGAAGGTTTCAGAATTTAGAAACTAACACAGTTTCTTTTATGTTGCAGATATTACGGAGAGATAAATGATCTCAGATAAGAATAGTTGTGAAAATATCGCCAGAAATATGGAGGATATTTATAATAGAACATACGAGAATATCTTAGAATTTCTAATATCAATGGATGATGAAGAAGATTTGTCTGTGAAGGTTTAGAATGAGAAATAAGATGTTTGCTAACGATTTCAGCAGGCACAGAATCGTTTGGATTCTTTGAAGGAAAACTTATTCTTTGTGATTTGTCCATGGCTTTCTTCATAGTTTCGCATAATCCGCTTTTCGGTACTAAATTTTCTATCGAGCGTTCCTAACACTCCTTTCTTTATCATCAAACTTTTGGCCATTAAGATCATCTACAACATGCTGCTTCGTCAGCATTTTCAAAGTTAACTGATCTGGGTCATCGGTTATCAAACCGAGGTAGTTTCAGGAGAATTGTGTTTTTAGAATGATTAATCGCTGATGGTAATATTGTGGAATATAAAAGGTTCCCTAGTAACAATAAAGAGTACGCATATATATCGCGGTTATAATAAAGTTGTTTCGGATGAAAAGTCGGAGTTGACTTGCTGGAGCTGTGACAAAATTAGCTACTTTGGAAAGGGATTGCAAAACGATCTTCGGTAATAACAATGTCAAAGGAACTAGAACAGATACGTGTCAAACGTTTACTCAGTTTCCGAGGGTTTTTCAAGTGCATAACTATATGCATCAATCTTTTCTTCCGTAGATGAAGTGCGGTTGGTTTATCCTCTCGATTGAGGTGTTTTTAAGAATCATGATAGATTTGAACGCTGATTGTAATCGTCGAGATATAATGAGGTTTAAGATGAAATCAAGTGGAAATCTTGAAGAAATGTTTAGTTTCATATGTTATAATTAATATTTTAATTCATTTTAATTGTCCAATGTCATTAGTCCACAGTCGATAGTCCATAGTAATAGTCCAATAATTCATATATAGTTTAATATATAATATACGAATTAATTAATACGTGTCGTGACCTGTATACATCTCAGAATCGGTCACAACTCAAACTATATATATTATTGTAGAATCAACCTCAACCCTGTATAGAGAACTCAATCATTACTGCATATAGAGTGTCTATGGTGATTCCAAATAATATATATAGATGCGTCGATATGATATGTCAAAACATTGTATACGTGTCCCGATATTTAAAGTGCGTAAAATAATTACAGAAATTAAATGACGATAAATAAAAGTGCGATAATTAAATTGCGATAAATAAACTGCGATAAATAAAATGTAATCAGTTAGCTAGGAACAGTTAGCTGGAACAGTTAGCGTGGATTCTTAACAAAATTTTTCATAATTAATTTGTTTGTTTCTAACAGATTTTATTTTGTCATATGTTTTCTTCATATGCCACTTGTTGGATTCTGGGAAGTCAAAATCCAAATATGAAATTGAATGAAAATGGTTATTCTGCGGTGAACGGATACGTATATCGGTGGTTGTAAGTAGGATAGTAAATGACTGTTGAATCAGCTTCGACAAATGAACAATGTAACTTATTAAGATGAAATCTAATTATTCCTCGGGTATTACCTACCCGTTAAAAAAAAAATTTCACCATTAATATTTTGTACAAAAGAACTTTTAATTATAATCTTTATGAAAACATATATACATATATATTTTCTTCAGATGAAATCATGAATTTAATGAGTTAATATGATATTAATCTCATTTGCTTTTTGGTTTGAGCTAGAATAAGAAATCTCCAAAACTTTTTGAAACCACATATTCTTCGCAGAATATCAATGAAGTTATGGATCAATACTTCATCGCTCATTATTGTTGGTACTCCTTGGTATCTATGGTGCGTATGATGTTGATGTTTGTGGGACAGATTATGATGTCGAGACGTGTGATGCGGATGTTGTTTGTTAGTGGTGATGATGGTATTGTTGATGTTATTGATGGTGGTGCTGATTATGCTGCTGGTGCTGTTGCTGGTGTTTGCAACCTTCGCACCATGTTCTCCAAAGCCGTCACGCGAGCGCGAAGTTCGTTTACTTCTACTAGTACACCGGGATGATTGGCGGTTGGAGCGAGCGAATGAACAAGATTTGTAATATGGGATAGTATATAATCGTGACGAGATACTCTAGAAATGAGAGAGAAAATGGTGTTTCGAATAGGTTCGCCGGTAAGTGCTTCAGGTTCATCGCCAAGAGGGCAATTTGGTTAATGGAATGGATCACTTTCTTCTTGTCTCCAGTGATTTAGTTTATTACGAACCTATCCCCAATTCATCCAGAATAGATGATGGGAAATTGGTTGATCCATTCCGGTGATACTGCTTTCGGAGCCCGAATGGAAATCCATATCGGCATAATTGTCGGAATCTGAAGAATTCGAACTAGATGCGGAATCCATCTTGTATAATGGGGAAAATGAATTTTTTGTATGGAATAGATTATAGGAGTTAGATTTGGTACTCTTCAATACATAATTTACATATGTATATATAATACCAAAATCCCGTAAATTACGGAGAATCTTTGAAAAGATATCAGTCAAAGTTCGCAATAATAGATATGCTAAGATAAGAATTCGTCTATACACTATCAATGCAGTAAATGCAGTAAAACGTGTCTAGACTTATGAATGATAAGCAGGTAATTTCCTAAGGATGATAAGCAGATGATTTCCGACTAGAAATGATAAGCAAAACTTTTGACATGTAGACACGGTCGAAGTCCAGACTCATTAATGCATCCTAACAACTACTAGTTAGACACACTAATGCAAGACCTGGTTCGCTACGACCACCGCTCTGATACCAACTGAAAACAGTGGGGACGCATCCCACTCAGTGCCTTCCCAGCTAACCGCCTGGTGACCACTGAGCGTACCTCAGACACTGATTTTATGGCCCACCTCTTGGCAACGTACAGCCAACCCTAATAGGGACCGCGAGGAGTAAGAGCCAATGCTTCGTCACAGGTAACACTGTGAGAACCCCCTCTACGATTAATCCGCTAATAAACGTCATTAAACCAGCTCTGATACCAACTGAAAGGACCCGTCCTAATCCACCTGGACGAAGTCATCAACATTTGGTCCCATTGCGATGATCGGCTCCAAGTAATGTCCTTATATTGAGCAAATGCACAGCGGAAGACTTAATTCGTACCTGAGAATAAACATACTTTAAAGTGTCAACCAAAAGGTTGGTGAGTTCATAGGTTTATCATAATAATCATTTCAATATGTTAATAGACCACAAGATTTCATAATCATAAACATAATACACTCGCAAGTGTATGTAAAGCATTCTAAGTGGTTGAGCACTTGGTAATCATACTTAACATTTAATCAACGTCGCATATTCCCTTTATTATGAAATCTCACTACACCGTACCAAGTGTAGTCACCAAAACGAAGTACTGTGCAACCGTTGAATACTGGTCGTCCAGTCCGGTTGGGGTTGTCAGGCCCGATAGATCTATCAACAGGATTCGCGTTTACAATACACATGTAAATAGTAGTTACCAAGCTACAGGGAAATATGCCAGTGGTACAACTCAACATAGAATATATTTTTAAGTACTTGTGTCTATTTTGTAAACATTTATAAAAGCAGCTCATGTATTTTCAGCCCAAAAATATATATTGCAAAAGCAATTAAAAAGGGAGCAAATGAAACTCACTTTTTCCTTGAAGGTATTTAATTCGACTTGGTCTCCGATAGATATCACGAACCTAACCATATATATAATATATCAACATATTTTCTTTTTAAGTAATCGTTACATATATATATATATATATATATATATATATATATATATATATATATATATATATATATACTTTTAATACTTTTAATATTTTCTTAGTCCGTAGTTAGCAGTCCGATGTTAGTGGTCCACAATTAGTTGCTTAAATAAAATAAATAAAGACCCCATCGTATTCGTATTGATCAGAATTAATCTCGACCCATGGTACCATGTTGTCAAATGACGTGTTGCGTACATAAAGTACCGTGTTGTCAAATGACGTGTTGCGTACAATCATGAGGTCTTATGATTAATCTTCTCGTGTTGTTTACGGGTGGTCCTGAAATATATAAAAATCAAATCATAAGTAATTATATATAAAATATCATATTAATTAGAAAAGATATAATTAATTTACTTTTTCTCCAAATATTTTCGTAGCTAAACTAGTTTCGGATACCCAATCTTGTTTTAGTCGTAGTTTCTTCATTACAACTCTGTTTTTGTTGGTTCAACTTGTCACTTCCTTGGATCGAGTCAAATTTTAAGAATATGAATTGAAAATACCTTAGTTTGTATTCAAAATCATAGGTTATAGGTCAAACTTTGCTGAAACTTATGAAAGTGATCATTTTCCATCATAAAAATAACATTTAATGATCATTTTTCTAAAAATACTTACACTTTGAGTTAAACCATGAAATTTTTATGTGTTAATATATTCATAAGAAATATCATTTTTCCAGAACATGAACTTCCAATTCAAAGTTCAAGATGGTTTTTAATTATCCAACCCAAAACATCCCCCGGTTGCACTCCGACGACGTAGATTCAGTTTTTAAGATGTTCTTTGTAAAACCAAGTTATATCTTGTTAGGTTAGCATATCATTATGATATATTACAGGTCTTGAAGTATTTTAAAAGTCAAGTTAGAAGGATCTATTTAGTTTGCGAACAAGTTTGAAATCATTCAAAATATGTTCTTGTTGTTAAAATTTTATACCACAAAATAAGATAGCTATATGAATATGAATTGAATAAAATTTTGAACAAGGTTACTACCTCAAGTTACTTGGACAAAGTTACTGCAAAAGATAAAAAATAATCTTGGAATGAGAGAGTGGTGGAGTTAGATCAAAAGGTTGGAAGTAAACTTCTTCAAATGGGTGGTTATTTTGATATGTTCTTGAAAGAGTTTTCTTATGATGTTTAAGGCTTGTAATTGAAGCTAAATGATGGGAAAAATGCTTGGAGATGATCAAGTATAAAGTTAGGAGTATTTTGAGAGAGAAATGAGGGTGTAGGTATGAGAAAATGGATTGAAGAAATGGTGTTCATTTATAAAAACGTTTTTAGTTTATAAAGAAAGAAAAGGATTTCTTATTTTGTTTTCTTACTAATAATTCATACTGCTTGACAAATCCTAGTTACCTCATATCTAGGGCAGTAATAATGTTAATTTGATGTGTATATACCAATAGTAAATACGTATAGAAGCTGGGTATGATACGGGTACATATACCCTAGATATACGTATAGAAATCTTGAGGAAACGGAACGAGAATTCAAATATAGCTATCTTTTGTGAATATACTTATATTGTTTTATGTATTTAAGTCCTTAAAAAGTGATTAAATACATTATATATACGATACATGTATAAGCATTATAGATTATAAGTATATATATCAAAGAATGTTACGTATAGTTATCGTTTTGAAAACTTAAGTTAGTAGTTTCAAAATATACTTATAACTCATTGTCAGTAGTACACAATGAGATGTTAAACCATCCTTAGATCATATTAAATATATATAAATACATATATATACACAAACGTATAATTATCGTATGTTATATAGTTCGTGATATCATCGGTCATATTGGACGGTCAAACGTTGTGTAAAACTCTTTTCAAAAACACAAGTCTCAACAATTTGGATTGCTTATCATGTTGGTATGGTTTAATTTTGCTTATCATGTTGGTATGGTTTAATTTATGTAAATATTAATCTCATAAGTATAATTTGGTCGGAAAATTCCGGGTCATTACATTAAATCAATCAAAACTCAAGATTAAACTAATCATTTTTCAAGTTCAAGCTAGTTACACAAAAATGACAAAAACGAGCAAACAAATCACATATTCTTGTTAGACTTGAGCCATAGACATTAATTAACACTTTTATAAGTCAAGAACACTAAGAACAAGAAATCTAGAGTTTTTGAAAAGTTACCCAAAAGAGATGAAGTTGGTATCAAGTTGTAGAGGATGAAGAAAGGATTCCAAATATGTAATTAGTTTTGTTGTAAGCTTGTTAGATCGAATTTAGATGATGATTTAATGAAGAAGATGAATTGAGAGAAAATGGAAGTAGTAAAAGAAAAAGGGAGGTGGAAATGAATGAAGGAGAGGAGTTTGACCATTTGACCTAGTCAAAACTTTGGTCCCTTGGTAATTTTAGTCCCTCGAGTTTAAAAGCGGGTGCGTGAATTAACCATACGATTTAATTTTAAAAAAGCAAAAATGGGTGATGTCATAATTTAATAACAGACTTTAAAATAAATAAACGGAAGAGTAAACGGAAAAAGATGGGTTATTACATTACCTACTCCTTAAAAGAAATTTTGTCCCGAAATTTAAGTAGATGTAGTGGTCGTTGTTTCTTCCTCGGGATCTTGCGTTGCCAATTCTACGAATAAGTGAGGGTACTTCCTTTGCATTTGATCTTGTCTTTCCCACGTAGACTCGGGTCCCCTTTTGGCATTCCAACGAACTTTGACAATCTGGATTTTACTCTGTTTTAGCTTTTTGATGGAGTAGCCCACAATTTCAACCGGTTCTTCTACGAAATGAAGTTTGTCATCAATGGTAAGCTCCTCTAGAGGGATGACGAGTTTGGGTTCGGAAAGGCACTTCTTCAAGTTTGATACATGAAAAGTAGGATGAACGGAGCTCAATTGAGTCGGAAGATCTAAACAGTAAGCGACGGGTCCAATACGCTCCAAGATTTCAAAAGGACCGATATATCGCGGATTTAGCTTTCCAAGTTTCCCGAAATGGATTACACTTTTCCAAGGTGCGACTTTTAACATTACGCGGTCACCTACTTGGAATTCGAGATCTTTACGTCTGACGTCGGCATAGCTCTTTTGACGACTACGGGCCGTCTTGAGCCTTTCTCAGATTTGAACGATCTTCTCGGTTGTTTCATGGATGAGTTCGGGTTCGGTGATTTACTTGTCACCTACTTCGGCCCAACAAATAGGAGAACGACATTTGCAGCCATATAAAGCTTCGAAAGGTGCGGCGTTAAAACTCGATTGATAACTATTGTTGTAAAAGAATTCGGCTAGAGGCAAGTGCTTTTCCCAAACTTTTTCGAAGTCAATAACACAAGCTCGTAACATGTCTTACAAGGTTTGAATCGTATGTTTGCTTTGTCCGTCGATTTGTGGATGGTATGCGGTACTCATGTCTAAACGTGTTCCCAAAGCTTCTTGTAAAGCACCCCAAAATCTAGAAGCGAAACGGGCATCTCGGTCGAAAATAATCGATAAGGGTACACCGTGATGGGATACAATCTCCTTTATGTAAAGTTGTGCAAGTTTGTCCATTTTGTCAGTTTCTTTCATGGCTTGGAAGTGAGAGGATTTGGTGAGAAGGTCGATAATAACCCAAATGGTATCATAACCGCCCACCGTTTTTGGTAGTTTCATGATAAAGTCCATCGTTATTCTATCCAACTTCCATTACGGGATTTCAGGTTTTTGAAGTAACCCAGATGGCCTTTGATGTTCGACTTTGACCTTGGAACAAGTTAAACACTTTCCAACATATGTAGCAACGTCCTTTTTAATGTTCGGCCACCAATATTGTTCCTTGAGATCGTGGTACATCTTACCGGCACTGAGATGAATTGAATACCTTGACTTATGGGCTTCGTCTAGGATAAGGCTTCGTAAAGCTCCATAACTAGGCACCCAAATTCTTCCGGCGAAATATCGGAGTCCGGTCTCCTTAACTTTGAATCGAGAGACGAGAATGTTCAAGTGTTCGTGAGAAATATTTTCATCTTTGAGAGCTTCCTCTTGGGCTACACGGATTTGGCTATTGAGATTGGTGTGGATGGTGATGTTTAAGGCTCGAACACGAAGAGGTTCTATTCTTTCCTTTCGGCTCAAGGCATCGGCTACTACATTTGCCTTCCCGGGATGGTAACGAAGTTCACAATCGTAATCATTCAATGTTTCGATCCACCGTCGTTGTCTCATATTTAGTTGTTTTTGATCAAAAATGTGTTGGAGGCTTTTGTGATCGGTGAAGATGGTACTTTTGGTTCCGTAAAGATAGTGCCTCCACATTTTGAGTGCAAAGACAACGGCTCCAAGTTCGAGATTATGTGTCATGTAGTTTCGTTCGTGAATTTTCAATTGTCGAGAGGCATAAGCAATGACGTTTTTTCGTTGGATCAATACACACCCAAAACCATGTTTCGAGGCATCACAATATACAATAAAATCATCATTGCCTTCGGGAAGAGATAAGATAGGAGCGGTGGTTAACTTTTTCTTTAAGGTTTGAAACGCCGACTCTTGTTCGACCGCCCAAACGAATTTCTTTCTTTGTGAGTTAACGCGGTTAAAGGACGAGCAACCAAAGAGAAATCTTCGATGAATCTATGATAATAACCGGCGAGGCCTAAAAATTGACGAATATGAGTAGGAGTAGTGGGGGTTTCCCATTTACTAATGGCTTCGATTTTCGCGAGATCGACTTTAATACCTTGATCGCTTACAACATGACCAAGAAATTGAACTTCCTTTAACCAAAATTCACACTTGGAGAATTTGGCATAAAATTTTTCGTGTCTCAAGAGTTCAAGCACGAGTCAGAGGTGTTGTTCGTGTTCTTCTTCGCTTTTTGAATAGATTAAGATATCATCAATGAATACGATAAAGAATTTATCTAGATACGGCTTGCACACGCGGTTCAAAGATCCATGAACATCGTCGGTGCATTAGCTAAACCAAATGGCATTATAAGAAACTCATAACTACCATAACGATTCCAAAAAGCGGTTTTGGAGACATCTTCCCCCTTAACCCTTAGTTGATGATAACCCGAGCGGAGATCGATTTTTGAATATACACAAGACCCTTGTAGTTGATCAAAGAGGTCATTGATGCATAGAAGAGGATATCGGTTCTTAACCATCAATTTATTTAGTTCACAATAATCGATGCACATTCGTAGGGATCTATCTTTCTTATTGACGAATAAAATCGGAGCGCCCCATGGTGAATGGCCAGGTTGTTTAAAAGCACGGTCAAGTAGTTCTTGAATTTGACTTTGTAATTCTTGCATTTTGGATGGAGCAAGTCTATACGGTGTACGTGCTACGGGTGCGGATCCTGGAATAAGATCGATTTGGAATTCAACCGGTCGATGAGGTAGAAGACCCGGCAATTCTTCGGGAAATACATCAGAAAAGTCACTAACAATTGGCACATCATCGATATTCTTATCATCGGTCTCGATTTTCTTAACGTGAGCTAGGATCGCAAAACAACCCTTACGAAGGTATTTTTCAACTTTAAGGCATGAGACGAGGTTGAGTCCGGTGTAACTCTTATCGCCATAGACAATCAAGGGTTCACCATTCTCGATGGGAATTTGAATTGCTTTAAGATCACAAAGGATGTGAGATTTTATTTTGGCTAACCAATCCATACCAATTATTACATCGAAGCTCCCTAGTTCTATAGGTATCAAGTCAATTTCAAACTCTTTACCCAATAAGTTTAATGTACACCCCCGATAAAATTTGTCAGCACTCAACAGTTTCCCGTTGGCCACTTCAATGGTATAAGTAGTATCTAGTGGGAGTGGTGGAGTGCAAAAAGAATGAGTCAAGGCCTTGGATACAAAACTCTTATCAGCACCCGAATCGAATAAGCAAGAAACATAAGAGTTGTTGAGAAGAAATGTACACGTGACTAGTTCATTGTTATCTCGAGCCTCCTCGGTGTTAATGTTGAAAGCTCGACCGCGTGTATTGGGGTTAGCTTTCTTCTTTAGGCATGCATTCTTAAAATGACCCGGTTGGCCACATTCATAACAAACACCTTTTTTGGTGCATTAGGTCCCTTTTGATTGACTGAGTGGTATTTCAACAATCGTTGGCTACATGACCCCTTCTTTGACATTTGTTGCACAATGGCTTGCCACATTCACCAAAATGATGTTTGTAGCACTTGTTACAAAAAGGTAGATTTCTGGCATAACCTTTCTTGCCGTCGGAGGTGAAATACTTCTTGGTGAAGTTGTTGTTGTTGTAGTTGCTTGATTGAGAGGCTTCCCATTTTCTTTTGTTGCCACCTGATTTATCCTCGGCCTTTGGTGCCGGCACATCAATTTCATCCACCGTTTCTATCAATTGGCGGGACATCTTCAAAGCTTCTTATAGGTTATCAGGTTTAGATGACATTACCCCGTGTTTAATGCTCTTAGGGAGGCCATCCATGTAAAGTTCAACTCTTAAGGACTCGGGAGTCACGAGGTTTAGACACATTAAGGTTAGCTCGGCAAACCGTTGATTATAAGCGTTAAGGTCATTTCAGACCGCTTTTAAACTTCTTAGCTCATTTTCGAGCCTTCGACTCTCTTCATGTGGGAAGTATTCGGTGATCATCTTTTCCCTTAAATCGGCCCAAGAGAGCGCGTGGGCTTCATCGGTACCCACCGATTGCACATACATATTCCACCATGTGAGAGTGATACCGGCGAAAGTGTGGGTGGAATACTTGACTTTGTCTTGGTCCTGGCAACCGCTGTAACATCCCGCCTTTTTCCGTTTACTTTTCCGTTATACTATTTAAATTCCGTTATATGTTTATAACATCTCCCGTTAATACGTGTTTTAAAAATATCTCGTCTAGGTAATTCACGCACCCGCAACCGAACTTGAGGGACTAGTTTTGCCAAGTGATCAAAGGTGTGACTAGCTTTTGACTAGTCAACACCCCTTCCACCATCCATTATCCCTTTCATTTCTCTTTTCATTTAATACTTTTCATTTTTCTCTCAAACACTCATACAAAGATTCATCATCTAAAATCGTTCAAGCAAGCATCAATCAAAACAAATTGCATATTTGGAATCCTTGCAACTTCCTCTTCGATTCCATACCGATTTTGTTACAATTGGGTAACTTTCTAAAATCACTAGATTTTGTGTTCTTGATGTTTTTAAATTATAAAGTTGTTAATTAGTGTCTATGGCTCAAGTCTAACATGAATATATGATTTATATGTTCGATTTCGTTATTTGAAGTAACTAGTTTGAATATGAACTTTGGAGTATTTGATTTGGTGATTTGGTTGTTTGAATGTTGTTAAAAGTTATAAATGCATGTATTAAATGTGTTCCTAGTATCACTAGCTTCAATTTGATGTGTAGGTTGTTTTAGAAAACTTCATAAACATGATTAGTGATTTTGATGTTGTTGGTTAGGGTTTGATAGAATTTAATGTGAACATTTAATGCTTTGAATGACATGAAATGTTATTTGTAAGTGTTAGGTTGTATTGTATGCTTGATCACCTTCGAAACGGCATATCATTCATGTAAATTGTTTGCCGAATCATCAAATTTCATTTATGAACTTGAATGCATTTAATGAGGAGCTTTGAATGTGATTTTGGTTGTTGTAAAAGTAAATGTGATTGTTGAAATGTGTTTAGTTGTTTTCCTTGTCAAAATACCTTTCCGATGATATAAGATACATGTTTTGGTTGTTTACGGGTCATAAATGGTGATTGTTTGAAGTTAGGTTCGTGCATAAAACTTAAAAACTGCCAGATTTCTCTGCACAGGTAATGGCGCGGCGCGCCATATACCCGCGCGGAGCGCCAAAGTGGTCTGTCCAACTTTGTCAATTTTCGAATAATGTTTGCTATGCTATGCACCTCTGATTCACATGTAACTTGTTCTAACATGCTCATATATGATTAAAAACCTCAGAAAAATAGTTCGGGACCCGACCCGAACGTGTTGACTTTTATGTTGACTTTGACCGACCAAAGTTTGACTTTTTGTCAAACTTAACCGAATGATTATGCAACATTCCTAACTTGTTTCTATACTTGTATCTTGCATGAAACTTGACAAATTGATTCACATGCTATATAATCGAGTCGTAACGAGCCATAGGACTAATTGAACATCTTTGACCAATCGTGACTATCGTTATTGATACAACCTATTTGTTTAGGTCAAGACTAGCATTGTTCTTTGCACACGTTACTTGTCGAAGTACTTATTTACTCTTGCGCTCAAGGTGAGATCATAGTCCCACTTTTTACTTTTTTTGAACTTGTATTTGGGATGAGAAAACATAAACAATTCTTTTAACTAAGTGAACACAAGTACATGAAAACAAACATTCTACATACGAGTTCAGAACAAAATCCTCAATTCGATTATCATTAGTTACACTTGCAGGGTGTAAGTGTAGGCGTGAACTTATGTTGTATGGCCATATGGGTTTGACAAACCCTCACTTCGGACGGTTCGCTACCGTCTACGGGTGAAATATATTTTCGAGAAACAGTGTATATTCTAACACTATTGTGATGGGGTTCTATGGAAGGAAACGTTAAGCTTTGATAATTGGGTGCTCGTGAATATTAACTTTTAGAATGTATTACTATTTATCAATGATGCAAATCTTGTGGTTCGACTTACTTTTACATACTTACTTACTTAAACCTATGATTTCACCAATGTTTTCGTTGACAGATTTCTATGTTTTTCTCAGGTCCTTGAACATTAGGTGATACATGCTTCCGCACATTATTTTTTATACTTGCTTTGGATGTCGAGTATACTTGCATAGTTGGAGCGTCTTTTGACTACTTTAAACTGTGTCGCACGTGTTTCATTTGTACTTTAAACATTGTTATGTACTAGTTATGGAAACTACTTTTGTAAACTTTGAAACATCCAAAATTATGAAATGAATGCGACATATTTTCGGTCAAACTTTGTCTTAAGGACTTATGACCATGTAATGGGACCTACGTAGACGGCGCCGTCAAACATGATTTGGTCGGGTCGCTACAGATGGTATCAGAGCTTTGGTTGTAGGGATTTAGAGTTCATTTGTGTCTACCCCGCGTCATATGGTACATTAGTGAATCTAGACTACAACCGGCATATAGACTTGAAGTAGGAATTATTTGACTACTTGTGCATCATACTCGAATTCTCCTATCATATCTAACTCTTGTTCGATCTTGATCTTACGCTGATAAATTTTTTTGACGCGCCACCTTGACCTTATGAAGTAATGTTAAATGCACATGTGAACCAGGGTAGTATAATTTCCGGGATTATATTACGGTGATTCAGATGGACGTTCCGACATTTCGACATAAAGAATTTAAGGCGAGTCAAGGAAAATTTCTCTCTATCCTTATTCCATATCACGGTTAGTATTATTAAGGATACTAATCAACGATATTCATGTGTTTTGAAGGAACAATGGCCCCTCGCCATGTACGACGCAATGAAACTCCCGAACAAGCCTTACAATGTGTGATAGCCACCGCCGTGGATGCGGCCATGGCCGGTCACTCATCCAATAACAACAATAACAACAACTACAACAACAACAACAATGGAGCCGGTAACTCAAACGAAGGGTGCTCCTACAAATCCTTCATGGGGTGCAAACCTCACACTTTTGATGGAACCGGGGGACCGGTTGTGCTCACCCGATGGTTTGAGCAAACGGAAGCCATCTTTAGCATAAGCGGTTGTCGGGACCAAGACAAGGTCAAATACTCCACTCACACCTTCGTCGGTGTCGCTCTTACATGGTGGAATACTTATGTACAATCGGTGGGTACCGATGAAGCTCACGCCCTCTCTTGGGCCGATTTAAGGGAAAAGATGGTCATCGAATATTTCCCTCGTGAAGAAACCCGAAAGCTCGAACAAGAGCTAAGAACCTTAGAGGCGGTCGGAAACGATCTCAAGGCCTATAATCAATGATTCGCCGAACTATCCTTGATGTGTCCAAACCTCGTGAACCCCGAATCTCAAAGGGTCGAACTTTATATGTATGGTCTTCCAAAGAGCATCAAACAAGTGGTGATGTCATCCAAACCCGCTAACCTACAACAAGCTTTGAATATGGCCCGCTAATTGATCGAAACGGTTGACGAAATCATAGTTCCGGCACCTAAGGCCGAGGATAAATCGGGTGGCAACAAAAGAAAGTGGGAACCCTCCCAATCAAGCAACAACAACTTTGCTAAGAAGCCTTACACCTCCGACGGCAAGAAGGGTTATGCCGGGAACCTACCTCTTTACAACAAATGTCACAAGCACCACTCGGGTGAATGCGGCAAGCTAATTTGCCACCGGTGCCAAGGAGTTGGTCATAAGGCCAACAATTGCACAAGCGCCGCCCCCATCGCTCGGAAAGGGCCCAATCCTCCAAAAATGGTCACTTGTTACGAATGTGGCCAAATGGGCCATTATAGAAACGCATGCCCGAAGAAGAAAGATAACCCCAATACGTGCGGCCGAGCTTTCAACATCAACACCGAGGAAGCCCGAGATGACAATGAATTAGTCACGGGTATGTTTCTTCTCGACAACACTTATGTTACTTGTTTATTCGATTCGGTGCTGATAAATGCTTTGTATCTAAGACTTTGATTCATTCTTTTAGCACTCCACCACTCCCACTAGATACCACTTATACCATTGAAGTGGCTAACGGGAAACTATTGAGTGCCGACACATATTACCGGGGGTGTACGTTAAACATTTTGGGTAATGAGTTTGAAATTGACTTGATACCCATGGAACTAGGAAGCTTCGATGTAATAATCGGTATGAATTGGCTAGCCAAAATGAAATCTCACATCCTTTGTGATCTTAACGCAATCCGAATTCCTATCGAGAATGGTGAACCTTTGATCGTCTATGGCGATAAGAGTTGCACCGGACTCAACCTCGTTTCATGCATTAAAGTTAGAAAACTACTCCGTAAGGGTTGTTTTGCGATCCTTGCTCTCGTTAAGAAAGTCGAGTCCAATGAAAAGCACATCGATGATGTGCCAATTGTTAGTGACTATTCCGATGTATTTCCCGGAGAATTGCTGGGTCTTCCACCTCATCGACCAGTTGAATTCCAAATCGATCTTATTTCGGGAGCCGCACCCGT
Source organism: Rutidosis leptorrhynchoides (assembly GCF_046630445.1). Lineage (NCBI taxonomy): Eukaryota > Viridiplantae > Streptophyta > Magnoliopsida > Asterales > Asteraceae > Rutidosis > Rutidosis leptorrhynchoides. The sequence continues at coordinate 273,387,040 of NC_092338.1, read as the reverse complement.
AGCACGTACACCATATAGACTCGCTCCATCCGAAATGCAAGAATTGCAAAGTCAAATCCAAGAACTACTTCATCGTGGTTTTATCCAACCTAGCCATTCACCTTGGGGCGCTCCGATTTAGTTTGTTAAAAAGAAAGATGGATCCCTATGAATGTGCATTGATTATCGTGAACTAAACAAACTGACGGTTAAGAACCGATATCCTCTTCCTCGCATCGACGACCTCTTTGATCAACTACAAGGGTCTTGTGTATATTCAAAAATCGATCTCCGCTCGGGTTATCATCAATTAAGGGTTAAGGGGGAAGATGTCTCCAAAACCGCTTCCCGAACTCGTTATGGTAGTTATGAATTCCTTGTCATGCCATTTGGTCTCACTAACGCACCAGCGGTGTTCATGGATCTTTTGAACCGCGTGTGCAAACCGTATCTTGACAAATTCGTTATCGTGTTCATCGATGATATTTTGGTTTATTCTAAAAGCGAAGAAGAACACGAGGAACACCTCCGACATGTGCTTGAACTTTTAAGATAAGAACGACTCTATGGCAAATTCTCCAAGTGTGAATTTTGGTTGAAGGAAGTTCAATTTCTTGATCATGTTGTAAGTGATCAAGGTATTAAAGTCGATCCATCAAAAATCGAAGCCATTAGTAAATGGGAGACTCCTACTACTCCTACTCACATTCGTCAATTCTTGGGTCTCGCCGGATACTATCGTAGATTCATCAAAGATTTCTCTTTGGTCGCTCGTCCTCTAACCGCGTTAACTCATAAGGGAAGAAAATTCGTTTGGGCAACCGAACAAGAATCTGCATTTCAAATTTTGAAAACGAAGCTAACCACCGCTCCTATCTTGTCACTTCCCGAAGGCAACGATGATTTTGTTGTGTATTGCGACGCCTCGAAACATGGTTTTGGGTGTGTGTTGATGCAACGAACGAAAGTCATTGCTTATGCTTCTCGACAACTCAAAATTCATGAACGAAACTACACGACGCATGATCTCGAACTCGGAGCCGTTGTGTTTGCACTTAAAATGTGGATACACTATCTTTATGGAACCAACAGTACTATCTTTACCGATCACAAAAGTCTCCGACACATCTTCGATCAAAAGCAACTAAACATGAGACAACGAAGGTGGATTGAAACCTTAAACGATTACGATTGCGAGCTTCATTACCATCCCAGAAATGCAAATGTAGTAGCCGATGCCTTAAGTCGAAAAGAAAGAGCGGTGCCCCTTCGTGTCCGAGCCTTAAACATCACCATCCACACAAACCTTAACAGCCAAATTCGGGTAGCCCAAGATGAAGCTCTAAAGGATGAAAACGTTTCACACGAGCTCTTGAACATTCTCGTCTCTCGATTTGAAACTAAGGAAACCGGACTCCGATATTTCGCTGGAAGGATTTGGGTGCCTAGTTATGGGGACCTACGAAGTCTTATTTTAGATGAAGCCCATAAGTCACGATACTCGATTCACCCCTGTGCCAATAAGATGTACCACGACCTTAAACAACAATATTGGTGGCCGAACATCAAAAGGGACGTAGCTACTTATGTTTCCAAGTGTTTGACATGTTCCAAAGTCAAAGCCGAACACCAAAGACCGTCCGGACTACTTCAAAAACCCGAGATCCCACAATGGAAGTGGGAAAGGATAATGATGGATTTTATCACCAAACTACCAAAAACGACGAGCGGTTATGATACCATTTGGGTTATTGGTGACCGTCCCACCAAATCCGTACACTTTCTCGCCATGAAGGAGACCGACAAAATGGAGAAACTTGCACAACTTTACATCAAGGAGATCGTAGCCCAACACGGTGTACCTTTATCGATTATCTCCGATCGAGATGGCCGTTTTGTTTCCAGATTTTGGCGTACTTTACAAGAAGCATTGGGAACGCGTTTAGACATGAGCACCGCATATCATCCTCAAACCGATGGGTAAAGCGAACGTACAATTCAAACCTTAGAGGACATGTTACGAGCTTGCGTGGTTGATTTTAGAAAAGCTTGGGACAAGCACTTACCTCTCGCCGAGTTCTCTTACAACAATAGTTATCACGCGAGAATTAAAGCCGCACCTTTTGAAGCGCTATATGGCCGAAAATGTCGATCACCTCTTTGTTGGGCCGAGGTAGGCGACGTGCAAATCACCGGACCCAAACTCATTCACGAAACTACCGAGAAGATTATACAAATCCGAGATAGGCTTCGGACGGCCCGGAGTCGTCAAAAGTGCTACACCGACAAAAGACGCAACGACCTCGAATTTCAAGTCAGTGACCGAGTAATGTTAAAATTCGCACCTTGGAAAGGTGTAATCCGTTTTGGGAAATGCGGGAAGCTAAATCCGCGGTATATTGGTCCTTTCGAAATCTTGGAGCGTATTAGAACCGTTGCTTATCGTTTAGATCTTCCGCCTCAATTGAACTCCGTTCATCCTACCTTCCATGTATCTAACTTGAAAAAGTGTCTTGCCGAACCCGATATCGTCATCCCTATCGAGGAACTTACTATTGATGACAAACTTCATTTTGTGGAGGAACCGGTTAAAATTGTGGACACCTCCGTCAAGACTTTGAAACAAAGCCGAATTCTGATTGTTAAAGTCCGTTGGAACGCCAAAAGGGGACCCGAGTTTACTTGGGAAAGGCAGGATCAAATGCAAAAGAAATACCCTCACTTGTTCCCGGTTCCGGAAACGCAAGATTCCAAGGAAGAAACAACGACTACTACGCCTACTTAAATTTCAGGACGAAATTTCTTTTAAGGAGTAGGTAATGTAACATCCCACCTTTTTCCGTTTACTTTTCTGTTATACTATTTAAATCCCGTTATATGTTTATAACATCTCCCGTTAATACGTGTTTTAAAAATATCTCGTCTAGGTAATTCACGCACCCGCAACCGAACTTGAGGGACTAGTTTTGCCAAGTGATCAAAGGTGTTACTAGCTTTTGACTAGTCAACACCCCTTCCACCATCCATTATCCCTTTCATTTCTCTTTTCATTTAATACTTTTCATTTTTCTCTCAAACACTCATACAAAGATTCATCATCTAAAATCATTCAAGCAAGCATCAATCAAAACAAATTGCATATTTGGAATCCTTGCAACTTCCTCTTAAATTCCATACCGATTTCGTTACAATTGGGTAACTTTCTAAAATCACTAGATTTTGTGTTCTTGATGTTTTCAAATTATAAAGTTGTTAATTAGTGTCTATGGCTCAAGTCTAACATGAATATATGATTTATATGTTTGATTTCG